>NC_091473.1:47760006-48037506 GCF_036971445.1 Narcine bancroftii | reverse complement strand
ACGGCTCAGAGTCGATTTCCATGAGCAGGAACACTTCTTTCCTCTCTATCACTGATGAGTACTCCCATTTCCTGTTCCCCATTCCATGTCCAGACACATCCAATTCGTCAGTCATAAAGGCCCTAGATTCCATTTTCACTCTGTTCAGGTATCCCAGCTATATTCATAGCAACTGGTGTTCATCCTTTATAAGAAACAAGCTATGTCAGTATGTGCTGGCGAGGGGCATCACATCCAGCAGGACTACTAGCTACAACCCCCGGGGGAACAGGCAGGTCAAAGAGGAAAACGCCACGGTCTGGAAGGCTATCAAACTGGCCCTGAAGTCAAAAGGCCTTCCAGACTCATGCTGGCAGGAAGTCCTTCCTATGGCACTCCATTCCATCCAGTCGCTACTACGGACTGTGACCAATGCTACTCCTCATGAGCTCCTATTCAATTTCCAAAGAAGGTCAGCATTGGGAACTACACTCCCAGTCTGGCTCACTACTCCTGGTCCAGTCCTTCTTAGGAAGCATGTGAGGAGAAGCAAGACCGATCCCCTGGTGGAAATGGTGAAACTGCTCCATTCTAATCCCACATACACCTATGTGGAGTACCCGATGGCAGGGTCCGTTGCCTCAAGTGCCCTGCAAACCACGGAGCTCATTCTCGCCGCCCCCCGTCAGGGCCTCAGGGGATCCGGTTTAGGAGGAAAGTGTATCCCCCTCCACCGTTGAGCCGGAGTACCAGCCCAACTCTCCTCCCTCACAAGGGGAGCAGGAGACTCAAGGAGTCCAAGGCCCCCCGGTGCTAATGCGCTCCACCAGGATTTCCAGAGCCCCTGGACCACTTAAATTTGTAAATAACTGTATACTTTTCAACTTTTTTTTCTGAACCCATGTTCTCTGTCTTCATTCACAGACCCTACATTCCACAGGAAGGGGTGAATGCAGTGAATTGGGTTTCACTGGTAGTGTGTTGTGCTGGTGACTGTCCCCACCTCCCGGCTCCATCCCCATCTGCTCATTTATAACCCTGGTTTCCTGCCTAAAGCTAGAACCCTTCTGAAGACCACTGAAAGACCCTACCCTTAGTCACAAGCTAATAAAAGCATTTGTTCTCCCTCCAGTTGTGAGAGCTTTAATTCATGCTACACATAAATCATCCTCCGTATCATCCATTGCACTAGAGATACGGCACTTTTTGAAAGATTTTATTACAGTCTCTACTTTCACTTTATCCCATGCTTTGAGCACAAAATCACACAGCACATCAGGTGATGCAGCACACATATCCCTGCCTTTTAACCATATAACCATATAACAGTTTATGGCATGGAAACAGGCCATCTTGGTCCTTCAAGTCCACACTGGTTCAGTCAAACAACTCCGCTAGATCCCCCCATCTATTTTCCACCCATAACCCTCCAACCCCCTCCTATCCATGTATATATCCAGCCTCCTCTTAAATGAAAGAATTGACTCTGCCTCAACTATTTCCTCCGGAAGATTATTCCATTCAGCCACCACTCTCTGAGTGAAGAAGCATCCTCCAATGTTTCTCCTAAAATTTTGCCCCCTTACCCTCAACTTGTGTCCTCTTGTTTCAACCTCCCCTGCTCTCAGGGAGAAGAGTCTCCTTGTATCTAGTCTATCGATTCCCTTCATAATTTTAAGCATCTCTATCAAATTCCCTCTCAACTGTACCGTTCCATTGAATAAAGTCCCATCCTCTTCAAACTTTCTCTGTACTCTAGGTATTTTAAGCCAGGCAACATCCTGGTAAATCTTCTCTGCACTCTCTCCACCTTATCTATATCCTTCCTATAATTTGGAGATCAGAACTGAACACAATACTCCAAACCTGGCCTCACCAATGCCTTAAACAGTCGCAGCATCACTTCCCAGCTCCTATACTCTATGCTATGATTTATGAAGGCCAGCATACAAAATGCCTTCTTAACCACCTTGCCAACATGGGAATCTACCTTCAAGAAACGCTGCACCATAACTCCAAGATCTCTTTGTACTTGTGCATTCCCCAATGTCCTCGCCTTCACTACATATGTCCTATTTTGATTATTTTTTCCAAAATGAAGCACCTTACACTTCTCTACATTAAATTCCATCTGCCATCTTTCAGCCAATTTTCCAGACAAACCAAATCCCTCTGTAATCCCTGAAAACCTTCCTTGCTATCCATCACTCCCCAAATTTTCGTATTGTCTGCGTATTTACTTACCCAGTTAACCACCCCATCATCCAAATCATTAATATAAATTATGAACAATGGGGGACCTAGCACCGATCCTTGAGGCATGCCGCTTGTCACAGGCTTCCATCCTGACAGACAGTTGTCCACCATGACCCTCTGCTGTCTCTCATCCAGCTACCTCTGAACCCATCTTACTATTTCTCTATTAGTCCCTAGTGACTGAACCTTCCTTACTAACCTTTCATGTGGAACATTATCAAAAGCTTTGCTAAAATCCAGATAGACTACATCAACTGCCCTACCTTCATCCACCTTTCTTGTCACTTCTTCTAAAAACTCAGTAAGGTTCGTCAAACATGACTTTCCCTTCACAAACCCATGCTGGGTGCTCCTGATCAATCCCTGTCTATCCAGATATTTATACACACCATCTTTAAGAATGCTCTCCATAACTTTCCCTATCACCGAAGTCAAGCTTACAGGCCTATAATTACACTTGGCCAACACCTCATGTCTTTATTATTCAATTGAACTATATTAGCAACCCTCCAATCCCGTGGCACCTCACCCTACTCCAGTGATCGTTGCAAAATCACTGACTGTGCCTCCACTATTTCCTCCCTGACCTCCCTTAATGTCCTGGGGAAAATCCCATTAGAACCAGGAGACATCCACTTTTACTGACCCTAGAAGCTCCAAAACTCTCTCTTTACTAATCTCTATCTTTTCCATAACTAAGCCATTTGCTTCACTTATCTCACATAGGCCAATGTCCTTTTTCTTTGTGAGCACAGATGAGAAAAAAATTGTTTAATATCTCTCCCATCTGATACAGTTCCTCACACAGTTTACCGCTTGCATTTTCCAGTAGTCCTATTCTATCCTTAACCCTCTTTTTACTCTTCATAT
This sequence comes from Narcine bancroftii, assembly GCF_036971445.1. NCBI lineage: Eukaryota > Metazoa > Chordata > Chondrichthyes > Torpediniformes > Narcinidae > Narcine > Narcine bancroftii. The sequence goes on along the minus strand of NC_091473.1, from coordinate 48,034,401 downwards.
ACCTGTAAAAACCCTTCGGATTCACTTTTAACTTATCAGCTATTGGCACCTCATACCTTCTTTTTGCCTTTTTATTTTCCTTCTTAAGGTTTTTTCTGCAATCTACGTAATAATCATACATCTTATCCATTTTTTACTTCTTAAATTTAGTCAATGCCCCCCTCTTATCCCAAACCAACTTCCTAATTTTTCCAGAAATACTTGGTTCCCTTGAACTTTTGGCCTTGCCTTTCGATCTGACTGGCACATAAAGATCCTATACTCTCAGTATTTCTTCTTTAAATATCCTCCAAATATCCTCTACATTCTTTCCAGAAAAAAGATCAGCCCATACAATTTTCTGCAAATACCTTCTCATTTCTTCAAATCTAGCCTACCCCCACTCGAAGACCTTCAACCTCAGACCTGACCTACCCCTTTCCATATTTAAGTTGAAGCTAATGGACCCATGATCACTAGATCCAAAGTTCTTACCAATGGTCACCTCCGTCACCTGCCCTATTCCGTTCCCTAACAATAGATCTAACACTGCCTCCCCTCTAGTAGGCACCTCAACATTCTGCTGTAAAAAGCAATTCTGAATACACTGTACAAAGTCTAAGCCATCCTTCCCTCTCACTGATTGTGTTTCCCAATCAATATTAGGAAAATTGAAATTCCCAACTATCACAACCCTATTTCTACTACGCATCTTATCGATTTCCCTGCACATTTGCTCTTCCAGTTCCCTATCCTCTTTTGGCAGCCTATAATATATATTTGTTTCCTCACCTTTCTTATTTTTTAGTTCAACCCTCCCGCAATGAGTCCTCCAGTCTATTTTGCTCAGCACCGCTGATATATCTTCCCTGACAAGCAACGCCACACCTCCCCCTCGTACCTCGCCAATTCTGTCACGTCTAAAGCAGCAAAATCCCTGAGCTGCCAGTCACAACTTTCCTTCAACCAAGTCTCACTAATTGCTATCACATCATAACATCACGTGTCAATCCACACCATTAGTTCATCCATTTTATTTACCACATTCCTTGCATTGAAATAAATGCATCTCAGAGATCTTCTACATTTAACTTTCTGCCTCTCACCTTCTCTACAATTGTTACTATGGCCACTATTTATTACCTGCTGCTGTTCCACCTCCAGATTGTGTGAAAAAGCCTTTGTTCTTTGCCTAAAGACTCTGTTCTTGCTCTCTTCCCTGACATGAATCCTTGTCCCCAACCTTACTAGTTTAAAGCCCTAGCAAATCCCCCTGCCAGGAAACTGGTACCTCTGGGATTTAGATGTAACCCATCCTTACAGTATAGGTCCCATCTCCCCCAGAAATGGTCCCAGTGGTCCAAGAATTTAAAACCCTGTCTTTTACTCCAGCCACACATTCATTCTCCATCTGACTCCATTTTTGCCCTCACTATCGTGTGGCACAGGAAGTAATCCAGAGATTACACCCTTAGTGGTCCTTCTTCAGCACTCATCATCCAATTATTCCATTCTTCACGCATATGATCTTTAAATAACAATTTGATAAAGAAAATTAAACTGGTTAAGACAGAAGCTAGCAAAGACTGAACTGTGAATCGCTTTGTGACAGTGCTTCACCCACCTACCAGCTCAATCAACAGACCTATGGTATTGGTATGTTTGGGGGTCATCTTATACTACTGATATGAGCAAAAATCATGGAATTCAGAATGGAATTGGGGTCTGATCTTATCAGAAGGTGGCTTTATCCACTGAAATATATGGGATGTATGTAACAAAGTTGAACTTTTAGCAAGTGACTCACAGGTCTGGCAACTCAGTTAAATCTGGCCTGTAAATTGGCTCTAGTGCATGAGTGACGAGTTGAATCTGGGTGAACTTAATAGGAAAGTGGGGAGAATGAAATCAGATGGTGTAATTATCTGCTTGGTGGTCACCATGACTCCAAGGCCTGTTGCTGCACTGTATGAAACAAAGAAATGCTGCCTGACCTATTAAGTTTTCCTGGCAGTTTATGTCTATTTCAGAACTAAGTCTCTTGAAGTGATCAAGGCAAAGAAAGATTGCAAACAATTTATGCTGATATATGCATAAAAGAACCAGGGAGAATTGAGGTAAGACAGTGTTGTTGTTATTACTAGACCAGCAGCAAAGTCCTGCACCAGTGATTCAGAAAAATGAGCTGAAATCTCACTATGCACGGCACCTGGGGAATTTAAATTCAAATGAATAAATAAATCCAGAGCTTAAAAAAAGCTTGTGTCAAAAACAGTAACCATTATAAAATATCCATCAGGGAATCTGCCATCCTTAGGGCTATATTTGACTCTGGACACAGCAATGCAGATGTCTCAACACCTTGCCATGGACAACTGGAGATGGACAATAAATACTGACAGTGACATCCACATCCCATAAACAATTCTTCCAATTTAAGCATGGGATTTGTTTTTGGTTGATTATTTTTTATTAGCAATATGAACAGAAATAGGCTGTTATTAAATTCGAGTTGTGTCTTTATAAACATATGCTTAAAGCAAAATATGTTTCAGTTGTGAGGATCCATGAATTGATGTGGATTGTCTTTCTAATCCTCCATAAAAATAAGTTGTTTAACTGCAATATGTAGCAGAGAGGATGAATGAGAACAAATTTTAGGCAATGGGTCTTTTGTGTCTTATAAAGACATTTTTTTCTGAAGTGCCCTTCAGTTTGAATATTACCTTGCAGCATAATCTATTTGAAGTGGGTGGAACAGTTGGTCGATCTGCTGTCTCGCAACACAAGTGACCCCAGTTCATTCCTGACCTACAGTGCTGCTTCTGTCATGCTTGTAGGCTCGCCCTGTTAATGTGTTGTTTGGTCGGTTATTTGGTGCTGAAAATTGGAGGTGGGTGGTAGAATTTGGAAAACAAATGGGGATATGGGACCGTTGAGGAGTAGGTGGGGACAATAGGTTACAGGGAATATTAATGGGGGGATTTCTGTAAACCAGTATGAGGTCAATAGGCCGAAATCACAGAGTAATGGTAAGCTTTTTCCACTGAAGGTAGGTGAGATTGACCCCGAGGACATTGGTTAATGGTGAAAGGGGAACATTTTAGGGGAACATTGGGGGAACTTCTTCACACAGAGGGTGGTGGGAGTGTGGAATGAGTGGCAAGCTGAAGTGGTGAATGTGGGCTCAGTTTTAACAGTTAAGAAGAATTTGGATAGATGCATGGATGGGAGAGGTATGGAGGGCTATGGTCTGGGTGCAGGTTAGTGGAACTAGACAAAAAAAATAGTTCAGCACAAACTAGAAGGGCCAAAAGGCCTGTTTCTGTGATGTAATGTTTTATGGTTCTTTGGTTCTAAAAGAAATTGATAATTCCATGGAGAGGACAATGGGAATGGTGTGACCATTGGAAAACCTGTGAAATCCACATGCTGAGAAAGAAATTACAACAGAGCAGGAAGGTATATTGAAGTAAGGAAAGCAAAAAAAGAGAGATAAACAGAAAGAAACAGAAAATCAAAGAAAGGAATAAAAGGTGGAAAAATCCTTTTTTGTTTTGTTTTATATCATTGAGAAGAATTAACTACATCGAGGAATCTGACCTGCTGTTTAAATTGTTCATATTCTGAGTAGGATTAACAATTATTGGGCCATTGAAATGATGTGTACACAGTTAATTATTAGCTCCAATGTTCTGCAATTATTTTAATGAGTTATTAATGCGTAAATTCAGCACTTTCTTAACAGTAGAAGTAAGGGTGAGATATTGTTTATGTGCGGCTAATAGCAAAGTGGAGATAATAATCCAGAAAGTTCTCAAAATTTACGACTCATAGCAAATCTATTTTTCCTGATATACAGTATGCTGGCTGATTTGATGCTGAATTTATTTTTTAAAAAACAACATTGCAATTATTAGGAAGATGTTTTTAAATTCATTTTCAGGCTCTGAGGAAAGCTGCCAAGAGCAGCATTTATTACTCAAACCTAATTGCCCAAGAGAAGGTGGGGGTCAGCTGCCTTCTTGAATCTACTGGTGAAGATCATCCCTCAGTGCTGTTGGGTAGGAAGCAGGATTTCAATCCAGCAACAATGGCGATATTTCCAAGTCAATATCATATGAGACAACGTTCTAACAATGTTACAACTGTGTTCTCATAGCTGGTTTAAATAAGGAATTTGCAATTCAGACAGTGCTCCCAGGGGAAAACCAAACACCAATTATGTGAACAGAAGTGAGTAATAGAATGAAAAAAAATCGCATCACCGAGGTTACCGACTCATGGATGGCAAGTCTGACTGCCTCTCAAATTATTTTTGACAGATCATTCAGGCCAAACTCTGGCCTGCAGGATCCATTGGTGCACTGGTTATGTTATTAGTTTTCTCTCCATCCAGGTCAAATCATTCCTTGACAATTTAAGGAAACAATTTAAAACAAAATTGTTGCAGAGTCGATGGGTTAATGAGAACAGTAGCTTAATTCCCCTCACCATTGGTATAGCCTAACCTGCTGAGTGACTCCAGCATCTTCTGTTTTTATTTTTGTAAGTTGAATGGCTGTTTTGGAAGATTGGTGGGTTGGAGAATTGACTAATGGGCACAAGCTTATGGTGGGGGAAGAAATATCCTGGTCTTGAGGGTGAGCTAAATAACCCAAATGAGAACAGGTCTATCCTGAGCTTCACTTATACAGCAAGCTCACAGGCACTGTGAAACCTTCTCAGTAGCCAGGCAGGTATAGGAAACAGTGCACATATGAGGGGTGCAATGGGAATGATGTCTTGCTGTGCATTACAGGCCTCCCAGGTGTTATATCTCATCAGATACACACAAGGAAGTAATGACATCTGCATGACTTGAAGTAAGTCCACTATTCCCTTCTAATTTTTGTTTGAAATTTTCTCTGCAGAAAATGCAAAAACAGGGAAGAGTTGTGGAAATGACTTAGCACCACAGATAAACCGCTTTCAGGTGGAATAGCTGGGAGAATGAGGCTCCGGAGCCGGCTGTGGGTGTGTGCGAAGCGGCATTCAGGTGGCAGCGCTGAAGGCGCTGTTCTGGCACCTGAAAGGTCCGCAGCGGGGAGAGGTGCTACGGAGCAAACGCCGGCTCCTGTCAACTGTAGCCGTAGTCCCGCCTGCTTTCAGGTGCCTAGGGGAAGTGCTCGGAAGTGGAGAATACACCTACCCGAAGAGGGTTGGGTAAGTACTCCTCGGGTCAGGGTTCTCTGCTTTCAGGTGGCCTCCCAACAGCCGCATTCAGGTATTTTAGGCAGCTTTATGTTGAGGTATTCTGGCCACCTGAAATCAGCTTTAGACTCAATGGCAATATGAGAGCTTGTTTCCAGAATTATATTTGACTCCAAGGCAACCGCATCAAATTCAAAATTTTGTGCACATGATATAAGCATGCCAGAGATAAAGATAGCCAAGAGTAAAGACAAGAATTGCTGTAAATATTTAGTAGATCAGGAAGCATCTGCAGTGAGAGAAACAGATAATATTTTCAGTCATGAAGTTTGATAAGAATGGTCTAACAAGAGGTCAGCATTTTTTGATGTTATTTCAGATTTCCAGGAACTGTATTGATGACCAAGATTCTGTTTTGGATAGAAATTGTAAAATGGAGATAACTTATAAATCAAAAGAAACATCTGATATAAAGTAAAACATTTGCATTTGTCCAAGTTAAATTCTAAGGGTGGATCTGAGGATTCTCCATGAAGGAGCTGTAGATTAGTACAAGAGCTTTCTAAGCTTCTAGTTAAATTCTTCATTTTTCCCTCTTGTGACTAAGAACCATCTAAATGACTTCTTAGAAGTTAAGTGTCATTCATTAACATTTAGATTCTTGTGTAATAGATGTAAACAATTCTCATTAAGAACCGTTTGAAGCATCTTTATGAGTGATCATTTTGCAGAGAATTCTACCACCAAGAACTTTGAAGAACATGTCAGATAATTCTACATTTATGCTGATAAGGACACGAACATTTTCAACTGTCTGCGTGCATTAGGATGTGGCCTGTCTGGTGCTAAGGAAGGAGCTCACAGTGCGGTACTTCCAACATATTCAGAACTACCACAGCACTCTGCGCCAGGAGTTGCCATAAGGAAAAAAAAACATCTATCACGCACCTTTCACAGGAATGCCTGTCTACATGGAAAGTACAGCAAGAAATTCACTGGTGCTTGTCTTGGTCTAACCGTAGCATTTCATTAGATCATGCCACCATAAAAAATAATTAAAATAATCAAAGCAGGAGATTCCTTCTAGACAACTCCACTATTCTCCAAGATCTTCCTCTGCAACATTTTCCAGCAGTCTCCATATGTCCCTTGATTTGCTTTCTGTCTTGTTTGAATGAGTACCACAATTGAACCCTTATAACCCTTTGCAGAAGAGGATTCAAAAGCTTCACCACCTTCTCAGTGAAGAAATTGTTCTTCCTCTCAGACTGAAAGAGGTTACCCCTTGTTCTCATAATGTCCTCTCTGGTCCAAGACTTCTCATTCAGATAAGCATCCTCCTGAGATCGAGTCTGATGTCCCCTTTAAGAATGCTGTCATTTTTAATGCAATTTCCTCTCACTCTTCTAAACTTAGGAGAATGCAGTGCCAGTTTGATCAATGTCCTCCCCTGCGGCAACCTACCATCCCTGGAACCAATCCATGTTAGATCACCTAGACCACAGGAACACCTACGTCAGGCTATTTTTCATTGACTACAGCTCTGAATTCAACACCATCATACCAGCAAAGTTAATGACCAAACTGAAGGACCCAGAACTAGATTTGTCCCTCTGCAAATGGATCCCTTATCAACAGACCGCAATCAGTGCAAATCGGCAACACCACCTCCTCAACACTGACCATCAACAGCAGGCCACCCCAAGGTCACATGCTTAATCCCTTGCCCTACTTCCTGTACACTCATGACTGTGCAGCCATGATCAGCTCCAACTCAACCTACAAATTTGTTGAGGACATCACTGTTGATGGCTGAATTACTGGAAATGATGAGATAGAATACAGAATGAAGATTGAGAATTTGGCTAGATGATTCCAGAACAACAACCTTACTCTCAGCATCACCAATACCAAGGAGATTATTGTTGACATTGGGAAGGAGAGGCCAAGGGACCTGTTCACATTAATGGGATGGCGGTGGAGAGGATTAGAACTTTCAAGTTTCTGGGAGTCCATATTTTAGAAGACATCTCCTGCAGCCAGCACATCGAGGCAACCACAAAGAAGGTACACTAACACCTCTAATTCCAAAGGAGACTGAGGAGATTTGGCATTTAGATGTCGTCAGGTGCACAGTGTAAAGTACACTGACAGATTGCATTCCAGCCTGATTTAGAAATTTGACTGCCCAGGAACACAGAAGTCTCCAGAAAGTAACAAACATAATGAAGTCTATGACAAGGTCTGACCTTCCATCCATTGAATGCATCTTTATGAGGCACTACATCAAGAAGACAGTAAATATTATGAAGGGTCTCCAGCACTTTGGGCAGAAGCCTGAAGACCAGAACCTCTAGGTTCAAGAAAAGTTTGTTTCCAACAGTTATCCAGCTCTTGAACATCCCCTTATCACACTAGTCAGGGACTATTCCAACATCACAAAAGGATTATAGGTCTTTTTGCTAAGTCACATTGTTTTGCACTGGAATAACTGTGAATCTTTTTTGTGTATTTATAAGCGTATACAGAGCCGTTGTCATACCCACCCTCCTGTTCGGCTCAGAATCATGGGTCCTCTACCGGCATCACCTACGGCTCCTAGAACGCTTCCACCAGCGTTGTCTCCGCTCCATCCTCAACATTCATTGGAGCGCTTTCATCCCTAACGTCGAAGTACTCGAGATGGCAGAGGTCGACAGCATTGAGTCCACGCTGCTGAAGATCCAGCTGTGCTGGGTGGGTCACGTCTCCAGAATGGATGACCGTCGCCTTCCCAAGATCGTGTTATATGGCGAGCTCTCCATTGGCCACCGTGACAGAGGTGCACCAAAGAAAAGGCACAAGGACTGCCTAAAGAAATCTCTTGGTGCCTGCCACATTGACCACCGCCAGTGGGCTGATCTCGCCTCAAACCGTGCATCTTGGCGCCTCACAGTTCGGCGGGCAGCAACCTCCTTTGAAGAAGACCGCAGAGCCCACCTCACTGACAAAAGGCAAAGGAGGAAAAACCCAACACCCAACCCCAACCAACCAATTTTCCCCTGCAACCGCTGCAACTGTGTCTGCCTGTCCCGCATCGGACTTGTCAGCCACAAAAGAGCCTGCAGCTGACGTGGACATTTACCCCCTCCATAAATCTTTGTCCACGAAGCCAAGCCAAAGAATCCAATTAAGTATGTACTTGTTTTTAGCTGTTTTGTCGGGTTTTTTTAATGAAGTACCTGTTCAGCTGCAGAAAGAAAGAATTGTACATTGTACAATGTTTATGGCCATAAACTCATTATCATTATCACCAATCAAGCTTCACTGCTCTCTATCTCTGACGAGTACATTCTTAGATAAGGAGGCTAAATATGTAGACACTACTCTGAGTTAGGTCTCACCAAGGTAGAATATAATTATAATAAGACTTCTTTATCACTGTCTTCAAATGTTGTTATAAAGTCCATAATAAGTCACCCTCCTAACCACTTGCTCATCCAGTGCTTTCTTTGAAATATCAACACTACCCAATCTTTGGTAGATTGGACTCAAAAAGACAGAGTGAAGTGGCATTATACATATATATAATATAATGGTGAAATGCTGTATATAAATGACTTGGACAAAAATGGATTTTCATAAATATCTGGTAGTTTCATGGCCATTGTTAATGAGATTAGCTTTAATTCCAGATTTATTTAATTACATGAATCCAAATTCCACAGCTGCAACAGCTTTTGAATACATAATTCCAAATCAACAGTCTTAGCCTGACAACTTAACCACTATACTACCACCCTTCAGGTTATGATGGATGGGTTGTTTCTATTGGAATAGACAAGGCTGCCAGCCAATCTGTTGTTCAAGATGTTGATAAAGTCCACAGTGAGAAGCTATTCACAGTGGTTGGAGAGCCGATAACAAGAGGGTAGAAATTCATGGCTCAAACATATTTTTATTTAAATATGGCCCCATCCAAAACAGCAATGGAAGCTGAATATGCAATAATAATTTAAAAATATATATTTTTAAAATATTTTATTTTAGATTTTCCTAGACTCACACAAATTCAGAACAATACAATTTTCCTCAACAATTATACATTACCTTTGGAGCCCTTTCTACCCCCACCCACCCCTCTCTCTTCCCTCCAATACCCTAATAGCACAAGGAAACAATTTTTTAAACAAAACAAACATTAAAAAAATCTATAGTCACTGGCCCTTAAAGGAACGAAATATAAGCCTAAAGTAACATAAAGTAAAATGAAAAAGACATAAAACAAGAGCACGTCATCTACACCATGACTCACTTCATTTATCTCCATCGTTCCACTATTAGTATGGATTTTTACCTTTCTTCTATTTAGAAGGGGTGTAACTATATTTCTGTACCTGTATGTAACAGATAAAGCTGCCACACCCCAACAAATGTGTCAAATTTCCTCCTTAAATTGTACGTGATTTTCTCCAGGGGAATACAACTTTGCCTTTCCATATTCCATTGTGTAATATTTAGTTTGGAGTCGGACTGCTATACACTTCCTGGCTAATGGCAAGGCGACCTTCACAAACAGAATTTTGTATTTGGACAGTTCAAAACTCACATCCATAATGTTTCCCAGAGGGTATAATTCTGGATCTTGTGGAAAATCCATCTTTATAAGGTCCTCCCAGAAGGATCTCACCTTTGTACACAGCCAGGTTGAATGGACAAAGTTTCCAATCTCCACACCTAAAGCACATTTCCAAAATATCTGATTTAGATTTATGTAATTATTGTGGTGTGAGGTACAGTTGATGCATGAAATTATATTGCACCAACCTGTACCTGGCATTAATAACAGCGGACATGCCGTCCAGACACACGTCTGACCAACACCACTTGTGGATTGTTGTGCCCAAGTCCGACTCCCATCTTTCCCTCCGCTTGTGTAAGATCAGCTTAGGGCCCTCATTTTGGAATAGGAGATACATCATAAACTTAAACTTATGCATATTCCCCCTTCGAATTAGAATCTCCATGTCACTACACACGGGTAGGGCCATAGATGGACCCAAATGATCCCTTAAGGGCTACATGATGTAATGGCATATTTAAGTTTGGGAAAAAAAAAAGTTTGATATAATATCAAAGACAAAAAGTTCCAGTTTGAAAAGATATGGGGTCTATTCATAGAATATTATCATGGTTGGCATTTTTAGGCTGTTGGGCTGCTCCGGGATGCTCCACCTGGCTTCTGGATCCAATCCAGTTTCGTTGTTCTCTTTGTTTTTTTATTTATAAGCAACCTTGATTAGAAGGAGGGGTTAGATTAGCGTTAGTTTAGTTTTTTAAAATTTGATTAATTGGAGTGTGTATATGGTGGTCCTGGACTACAATATTAATTGATATTTTACCAAGTTATGAGCAGATTGCTTATAAAATAATTCATGTGATTTTCATTTTTAATCTTAATAATATTAATTAACAATTAATAATGAAAATGGGAAATTGTTAATTAGAGCATTTTTACCAGCTATATATAGTGTATACATTTTGATAATTCCTTCAGTTATGTTAATGCAACAGGTATATGAGATTATTATATTGAACAATAAAAATATTTTGAAAAGAAAAATAAATTGTTCCTTAAGAAAGATCTTAACTGAAGATTGCAGAAGAAGATTTTATTTGACAAATCATACTTATTCCTCAGCTGTTCAAATGACATGAGTTGCTGTCGTTCCTAACAATCTTCACTACACCCACTCACCTTCCGGCACTGGGTGTTCAGGATCTTATTATCCAGAGACATAGGCATTAATCTGTTCTAGGACAAGGGTGTTTTAGGAGATAACTCCACCTTCAGCCCAAAACATTGATTTATTTTTTGCCATGTCGGAATTACAGGTTTTAATATGGGGTTATCAATTGATATTAATTGATATCCCTTGATATAGTAACTTTCCTGTTATCTTTTCTCCTACTGTGTGTAGTCCAACTATGGGTACCACCTCCCTCATAAAGAGAAGCAATAAACCTCAACTTGGCCGCTCAATAGTATTTTTTGAAGTCTGGTAATTTCAAAAGTCCCAGTTCATAATTTTTCCATGGAGACCCTACCACCTTACCATTCCACAAGAACTTACAGACACATCCATTGAGCATCTTAAGGAAGCTCTGGGGCAATGGGATGGGCAAGGACTGAAATAGATATTGCAGTCTTGGAATCTTCTTTATTTTAACACATTTAACCCTGCCCACCAAAGTTATAGGCAGGCTTTTCCATCTATCCAAATCCTCCTCAATCTTCCAGAGCAAAGGGAGATAATGGAGTTTATATAAGTTACTGAAATCTTTATCTACTTTTATTCCCAAATATTTCATGGTCTCTTGCGGCTATTTAAACTGGCTCCCTGTTGGTACCATCTGTAATCCCCCTTTTTCAAGGATATTATTTAACTTTTATCCAAATGTATCTTGTACCCAAAGGTCTTGCCATAACCTTCCAGTGTGGCCTTCAGCCTGGCCAACGATCCCCCTGGATCGGTCAAATATACTAGCACATCATCCGCAAATAAATTGATTTTGTGCTCTTCCTGTCCCACCTTGGGCCCTTATATTTCTGGATCTCATTGGATGGCTTCTGCCATTGGTTCAATGGCTAAATAAACAATGCTGGGGACAGTAGGCAACCGTGCCTACTGGATCTACCCAGTAAGAACACTGGAGACAACTACCCTTCCTTGTAATTTTAGTTTCGGTTTGACAGTAGAGCATTTTACCTAATTAATAAATGGTTGTCCCATTCCAAATTTCTCTAGTACTTTGAACAGGAATTCCCACTCCAGTCTGTCAAAGGCCTTCTCTGCATCGAAGGCCACGGCCAAGCCTGGGTCCACCCTTGACTGTGCCAGATGCACTAAATTAAATAATTTACATATATTTTCTGCTGATTGTCTCTTTTGTACAAATCCATCTTGGTCTGGATTTGTCAATCTATTGGCCAATGTTTTTACAATCCGCATTCAATAATGAAATGGGCCTATAGTAGGAGGGATTCAGTGGATCCCTATCCTTTTTTGGAATCACCGTAATAACTGCTGTTGAGAAAGACTCTGGGAGGGTATGCGTCTCTGTCACCTGATTCACCACCTTCATAAGAAGGGGCATTAAGAGATCTTAGAACTCATTATAAAATTCAACGGGAACCTTTCCTCCCCCAATGACTTGAAGATCTCTAATGATCCTAGAGCTTTCTTGATCTCCTTTCTAGAGAAGAGAGCACTCAGCCCCTCTTGTTCAACTTGATTCAAATTTGATAATTCCAATGCAAGCAAGTAATCATCTATTTTAATTGAATCCCCCACTGTTTCTGATTTATGCAGCTCTTTATAGAACTTTTTTAAAATGTTTAATTTATTTCCTTTGGTTTATGTGAAATCTTGCCTTTCCCCGTTTGGATCGCATTGATTGTTCTTCAGACCTCTTCCGCCCTCACCTGCCAGGACAAGACTTTATGAGCCCTCTCCCCCACCTCATATTACTGTTGTCTAGATCTTAAGATCAACTTTTCTGTCTTATATGTTTGCATTATATTATATTTGAGCTTTTTATTCATAAAGTTCCTATATTTTTTCTTCCAAACCTGATCTTTAATAACATTTTTTCCAATGTGGCTAGTTCCTGTTTCAAATTGTTAATCTCCTTCTTATGTTCCTTTTTGATATCTTTGCTATGAAGCTACAAAATTCCAGTTTTCCCAACATCAATGAGTTAAAGCACCATCTATATGCCATGGCCTGCTTATCTGGCATTATAGATAGAGTCAAGGGTGAATAGCCAGACAGTAACTGAGCCGTGTACTCGGTCTTCACTATCCTACCCTCCAATTAAGCTGATGCCAAAAATAAATCAATTCTGGTGTAGGAATCATGCTGCTAGAGTAAAAGGAGTAATCCCTCTCTCTTGGATTTTACCTTCTCCAGACATCTATTAAATTTAGGTCTTTCATAAAGGCCAAGGTAGATTTGACTGCCCTGGCCCTTGTTAATTTCCTCACTAACTTGTCCAGGAACAGATCCAGACAAAAGTTAAAATCCCCTACAATCAAAACGTTTTCACACCCCTCTGTTACTTTCAGAAATATATCTTGTATGAATTGTTCATCATTGAAATTCAGGGCATATATATTCATAAGTGTCCATATTTCAGAATATATTTGACACTGGATCGCCACAAATCTCCCAGCCAGGTCAGCGACCACACCCTGGACCATCACTGGGACATTTTTATCTATGAGAATATCCACTCCTCTGTCTCCAGAATTGAAGGAGGACATCACCACCTGCCCCACCCACCCCCCCCTTTTTAACTTTCTGTGTTCTTGATTTGTGAGATGGGTCTCCTGTAGAAATGCGATTTTTTTTTATTTGTGCCAAGACCGTTCTTCTCTTTATTGTTCCGTTTATCCCATTTATGTTAAAAATTACAAATTTAATTGTCTTATCCATTACCCCAGGCCCTCTCCATTCATTTCCTCCCCTTTCTGCTTTTCCCCTGGTACTTATTTTCCATCCATCTTATCATCCATGGGTCTCTGATGCAGATGACCACACTCCAAATAAAACCTAAAACAATTAAAAAACACTAAAACCAACAAATCAGACAAAATTAAAACCAGAAACACCATCCCCCCAATACCCCTCCCCCCTTCTCCTCTTCCTCCTTTCCCTCCCTTTCCCTTCCTGGCACCCAATCCCATACAACTGGCACCAACTCCCCCATTAATATGGTGTGTGCCTACTGCACCCTCCTACATCTTACTCTGTTTCTTCCTCTCCTCAGAGCTCCCAAATCATTTATTTAACTTTGACTTTTATATCTCTAACAATACAACAATCGAACATTCCCCTCGATGTTATTGTCATTTGCAATATATACATTCTATCATCTTCTTAATTTCCTATTTATATTAATATTTAATCCCAAGAGGGTGGCAAGTTTTTAACATAATTCATTGCTTCTCTAGCATCCACAAAGAATTTTCTCTCTCCTCCTGGCCTTGTTATTTTTAAAGTAGTGGGCAAAAGACATGTAAGGCTGTGGGAATAGATAAGAGTTTGAAATTTTGCAATAAGCAGTCACAAGTGCAATGGAACAAATGGCCTTCAATGTTATGAAATTCTTATTCAAATGCACTGTACAGTAATTTATTCCATCTATTGTGCAGTGATGGATGACAAATCATTTTTCAGTCCAGTTCAGCACTTTGTCTCCCTGCCAATGTTAAATTCCATTCTCCGTCTATTTCTATTCTACACAAATGATCGAAGCTTTTCAGCAAATTTTCCATTGTTTCGGTACCCTTTGTCATTATTCTAATGCCACCAATTCTTCGGCAGACTGCCTTTGACCAGGGCCAGGTTATTTTGTTGCAATAGTTTTTAGATAAGAAGACATCTCCTTATAGAAACTATTTTTATGGCATTACAAATGACTTCTCTAAAGATTAATTAGTAGATTTTGAAACCCAGCATGTTCTGCTCTTGAAACAATGAATTCAGAAGGATCCCATTAGATTCTGCATTAGCTTATTAATTCCCCATTCTGTTTATTTCAATAGGAGGTGGTCATAGTTGTATTGTTCAAAATGGAGAAGGTGCATCAGGCGCAGCTGAAGATTTATTGCCCAATTGTTTTACTTGCTTTAATCGTGCCTGTTCATTGAGAGCCAAGGGGAACTATAAAAAAAGAATGAGCACTGGGAAGAGAAGGAGGGGTGGTGTGAGGGTGGGAAGTAGGAGGACGAGAACGAGATTTACAGTGAAACGCATTTCTTTTTTTCCCAGTAGCGTGCTCATGCATCCTTTTGAGCCTGTATTGATTTTCCAGTTCTTTTTAAATACTCATTATGGAACGAACGGTGTTAACCTGTATAGACTCCCACGCATACACCAAGCTCTTAATTGACACCTCTGTTTAAAAATCCAAACAGATTTCTGCAGCTTCTCCCGGCAGCCTTGGGATTTGCTGGCATCCAATTAGTATAATGCAGTTTTGCTGGAAGTTGCTCGTTATTCTCCACTGCAGAATAATATTTATAGAGTTCTTCTCAGTGTTGGGAACTTTTGATACATGTCTTATTAAGGCCTGGGTCAACCCCCAAGGGCTGAAGGTTTTCACTGCGGCATTCTGCGGAGGTTGCCTTCCTTCAGCATGCACTATCAAGCACTGACATTTCAGTACATGTGTTCTGTGCTTAATGAAAGATGGATTGATAGTCCTTCACATAGTTCTCAATGGAAGAAAAATTTGGGTGCAAATATATGCCAAGTTATCTTATGTTTCTTCTTTTCTTTGGCTTGGCTTCGCGGACGAAGATTTATGGAGGGGGTAAAAAGTCCACGTCAGCTGCAGGCTCGTTTGTGGCTGACAAGTCCGATGCGGGACAGGCAGACACGGTTGCAGCGGTTGCAGGGGAAAATTGGTTGGTTGGGGTTGGGTGATGGGTTTTTCCTCCTTTGCCTTTTGTCAGTGAGGTGGGCTCTGCGGTCTTCTTCAAAGGAGGTTGCTGCCCGCCAAACTGTGAGGCGCCAAGATCTTATGTCATTAGTAGCCAATTACAATCAGATGATGGTCCTTAAATTTGGGTGTTTTGTACTTTTATTTTCAACCATAAGAGTATGGACATCAACTTTTCTCAGGTGAAATTAATCCATTCTGAAAGTTCAACCAAGCACTTTTATCACATTATTCATTTTTCAGGCCGTTAGGTGCCATTGGCACTTACTGCCCATCCTGACTTAAACGTGTTTTTTGAAGATTTGACTTGGAGGATGGATTATTTACATGAAATTTAACAAGGCCTTTGACAGAGTCCTGTAATGCTGGGCTGGGTCTGGAGGATTAGAACACATGGAATTGAGGGCGAGATGCCCAATTGGACACAGATTTGGGTTTGTGGTAAGATACAAAGGTTGAAGTGGATGATTGTTTTCCAGATTGGAGGATTGTAACTAGTGATGTACCACAGGGATCCACTGTTGTTCATCATATTAATGATTTGGATGAGCCTCAGACAACATCAAATTGGTGGTATAATGGACAGTGAAGAAGGCTGTCTAAGTTTACAACAGGATATTGATCAACTGGAAAAGTGGGTCAAGGAATGGTTCATGGAATTTAACTCAGATAAATGAAAAGTGATGTATTTTGGGAAATTAAAGCTAGGCAGGGTATACATAGTGAGCATCAGGGTCCTGGGAAGTGCTGTAGATCAGAGAGTCAAGGGGGTACTAGTACATGGTTTCCTGAAGGTGGCAACGCAAGTGGACAGAATGTTGTAGAAGGCTTTTGCAGTGTTTTCTTGCATCAGCCAAGGGACTGAGTTGGGATATCATATTACAGTTGTACAAATCATTAGTCAATCACACTTAGAGATTTGTGTTCAGTTCTGGTCACCACACTATAGAAAACATATAGAATCAGCAACTGGTGATTGTCGGGAATGGGGTTTTGTTTAAGGAGTGTTTAAAAAGTAAGCAGAGCCATGGTTGATTGGTGTCTAGCCTACAGATAGAACCTGCAGCATATAAAAAGAAGAGGAGTGGCCAGTGTGGAGCAGCCCAGTGTAGGAGTGGGAATTTAGATGCTTTGGCTCAGGAGGCTTGGGTGAGCTGAGGCTGAAGACATACAAAAGGTAAGGTCAGATGAGATATTTGCATAGAAACAAAGAGCAGTTAGTGGAGATAGCCAGCAGAGCAGAGGAATGCTCCATTTGCAGGATGTGGGAAATGTGGGTGAGCACAGCAATCTGAAGTGGGAGGGTGAGCAGCAAAATTCCATGGTCCATATTGGTACCAATGACACAGAGGTGTAGGGATGAAGTCTTGAAGAGGGAATATAGGGAGTTAGGGTGGAAGCTGAAAATGTGGACCTCAAGGGTGGTAATCTTGGAATTGCTGCCTGTGCCATGCGCAGTGAGGGTAGGAATAGAAAGTTGTGGTAGATGAATGGATGGCTGAAGAGTTCGTGTACGGGGCAGGGGTCCAGATTTGTGGATCATTGAGATCTCTTTTGACCTGTACAAAAAGGACAGACTGGAAAGGGACCAATATCCTGGCAGGCACTTTGCTAGAACTGTTGGGGAGGATTTTAACTAGTTTGGCAGGGAGATGGGAGCCAGAATGTGAGGGCAGAGAAAAGAGCAGAAGGTGGAAAGGATGATGCAACGTGTTATGGGTTAGTGAGGAAGGACAGACAAGAGAAGAAGCTTAAATGTAGTCATTTAGAGGGATTGAAATGTGTTTATTTCAATGTATGAGGAAAAAAGATAAACATAGAGCATGGAATTCTAATGTTGTGGCTGTTATGGAGACTTGGGTGGCAGAAGGACAGGATTGGCTGATGTAGTTTGTGAGATTAGATGTTTTATAAGAAATAGGGTAGGAGGTAAAAGAGTGGGGCAGTAGCATTACTGGTCAGGTTGTAGAAAAGGAGGATGCTTTCGAGGGAGAGTCTACTGAGTTGGTGTGGGTGGAAATCAGAAATAGAAAGGGAGCTATCACTGAGTTGGGAGTAGTCTATAGGCTCCCAAATAGCCAATGGGACACTGAAGAAAAGATGAATCAGTAGATTTTTGAATGATCAGGGTTATTGTTATGGGACACTTCAACTTCCTAAATATTGACTGGCACCTCCTTACTTCAATAGGGAGAGATAGGTCAGAATTTGTCAAGTGTGTCCTAGGATTCCTGACACCATATGTAGACCAGCCACTTAAAGGAGAAGCTATACTGGATCTAGTACTGGGTAATGAACCTGGTGAGATGACAGACTTCTCGGTGGGGTGGCACTTTGGTGAAAGTGACCACAACTCCCTGAGCTTTAGCATAGCTCTGGACAAGGATAAGAGCAGACAAAATGGGAAAGTGTTTGTTTGGGGAAGGGCTTATTATGATGGGATGAGACTGGAATTAGGGAGAGCAAATTGGGAACAGATATTCTCAGGAGAAATCACAGAAGTAATGTGACGGATACTTAGGGACCACTTGCACAGGGTTCTGGATAGGTTTGTCCCACTGAAATAGGGAAAATATAGTAGGAAACATTGATAAAAAACAGGTGAGATAACTAGTTAAGAGGACAAAGGAAGTATACATTAGATTTAGGAAGAAAAAACAGGAAGGGCTCATGATAACCAAGAAGGAACTTAAGAAAGGACTTAGGAAAGCTAGAAGGGGCAATGAGAAGGACTTGGCAAGTAGGATTAAGGAAAATCCCAAGGCAGTCTATGCATAGGTGAAGAAGAGAAGGATGACAAGACTGAACGTAGGGTCAGTAAGGATAAAGGATAAAACATGTGTCTGGAGACAGAGCAGGTTGGGGAGATTCTAAATGAATACTTTGTTCAGTATTCACCAGAGAAAAGGACTTTGGTTAAGTTGAGGTCAGAATAGAATAAAAGGAAATGTTGGATCTTCTTAAAAACATTAGGATTGATAAGTCCCCAGGACCAGACGAGATATACCAAAGTGAGAGAAGAGACTGCTGGGAGATTGGCAATTACCTTTGCATCCTCCTTGGCCACAAAGAAAGTGCTGGAGGGTGTGGTCCTCTTGTTTAGAAAAGGTAATAGGGAGAATCTATGGAATTATAGACCATTGAGAGTCTTACATTGTGGTGGATTTTTAAGGATAGGGATTTACAAGCATATCACCCTCTGCAATTTCTGATGCCTACAATGTAACCCCTATCAAACACGTCTTTCCCCCTCCTCCTCTTTCCACCTTCCTCAGGAATCGCTACCTCCATGACTCCCTCGTCCACTCTTCACTTCCCACCAATCATCCCCCAGCATCTATGACCACAGGAAGTGCTACAGTTGCACCCACACCACCTCCATCACCTACATTTGGGGCCCAAACAGTCCTTCCAAGTGAAGCAACACTTCACTTGTGAATCTCCAGGAGTTATCTACTGCATCTGGTGTCTTCATAATGCAGGTCTTCTCTGGGATAATCAGCCTGGCTTTGTGAGGGGAAGTTCATGCCTTGTGAGCCCAATTGAGTTTTTGAGGAACTAACAAAGGGAAATTGATGAATGTAGGCAGTAGATGTGGTGTTTATGGATTTTAGTAAGGCATTTGGCAAGTCCCCCTATGGGAGACTTGTTCAGAAAGTCATGAGGCATGCGATCCAAGGAACATTGGCTGTGGAAAGCAGATTGCAGTAGTGAATGGGAAGTATTCTCCTGGTGGTCAGTAACTAGTGGAGTACTGTGGTTATCTGCTTTAGGACCCATGCTTTCTGTGATATTTATAAATGACCTGGACAAAGAAGTAGAGAATAGATCAGTAAGTTTGCGGATGATACAAAGGTTGGAAGTGTTGTGGATAGTTTTGAATGCTGTCATTCCTCACAGCCATCAGGGTCTTGAAAGACCCACACATGCTACCCTTACTTTTTCAGTGTAATCCTCTATTCTGAAAATTGTGCTCTTTATATGGCTGTATGAATGTTAGAAATAACCTACTAGTTTGATCAAAGAAAGGCTCCTTTTCATTGTATTTTTAAATCACGAATAAACTTAAACCTATTTTTAGGTGTCTACTTATGTACATAGAGGTTGTGCTCATTTATCATGGAATGGTCTCTATATGCAATGAGGTGCAGTCAGTGAGACACATTGCAAATTTCAGCTCCAAAGAAAGGGGTAAAGTCTATTCATTCAGACAGATCAAATGGCATCTGATAGTCAATGCGGGACTTTAACCTGCACCTTTCCAGTTGTTGCTTGCCATAGAAAAATGGGCAAGGAAGAAAAAACATAGCCAGACATTTCAGTCAAAGATTAGAAGCAATCAGGTGGTCAGAGAATATCTTGAATTTGCTGAAGACGCCTGGGATAAGTTAGTGCACATGGTACATTGAATATGTATCAAGTAACGTAGCTGTTTAAAGCATCAGTTTATAGTGCAGAGTTAAAATTTGACTCAGCAATTTGGCAGAACCAGCCTCATCTGCCAAACGGAATAGTAAAAATAACAGATAAAAATATTAAAAATAAAACCAATTAAACCATTTAAATAAATTAATACAAAAATATAAATTATTGACACGCTTTTACTGTTCAGAAATACAATTAAAACAGCAAATAATAGGCAATTAAACATTTTAATGATGTTATTAATCATGATTATTCATAAAATTAACAGTCCCAAGGAAATGCAAAACAACCTTTTTGAATCTGTTCATTTATTCTACTTCTATTTCTGGCTTCTTATTTTGGCCTTTTCGCACAGTGAGAACATTAACATTATTTCATTTTTATCTTAAAGCCCTTTAGTCAGCAATTTCTGATTGCTTTTCCCTTTGCTGTGTGGTTTGCCACTCAGCAGGTTTACATGCCTATCCTTTCTGATTATTATCAGTTAACATCAGCTTGCAGGTGCTTCCAAATTGTCCAGGGCACTTTTATGGTCACGACACAAACCTCCAATGTCTACTGACTGGCACTGTATTAGCCTAAAAGTCTGACATATCCATTCAATTGTATCAAATACACTGCCATAAAACAGTCAGGAACCTCAAAGTGTGGGGAAAATAATGGTGCCTTCGTGATATCATAATGCATGTCATCTCTCTATATTGTATTTCAGGTAATAATTTGTCATATTCTTATGACTTCAACTATTTGTTTCTCCCTCACTAGATCTTTTACTTAATCCGTTTACCCTCTCATGCATAAAACCTCTCTCTTGATTTCTCTCTCGTTATTCTCTCTCTCTCTCTCTCTCTCTCTCTCTCTCTCCTACTAGGAGTGGGACATCTTTCAATATATTGGCTGCTTTTCCAAGGCAGTGGTCTAACTGGCTTCTGTAGTTGTCTTTTAGAACAGGTAAGAGGCAAAGAATCAAAAAGGAAAGTTGACAGATATGTGAGAGAGAATAAGTTAAAGGGAGATAAGGATGGCAGAATGGGATTACTCCATCCAGAGTTGGCATGGATCTGATGAGCAGAATGATGCCTTTTGTAGTAAGTAAACACACTGATAAAAAAAGAAAAATTGTGATTGCTAAAAAAAAAACTATCAAAGATCTTTTAAGAGGTATCTTAAGGGAAAAGAAAAGGAAAGTCTAGGAATGGGAATATTGAAGCCTGGCTTGTTGGTCTTGAGGACACTAGCGGTGTGCTGGAGAGAGACTTAGCAAGGTCTCTTGAGCATTAAATTTATAGAGTCAACAGACCTGGAGTTGACATGGGTCAGAATCCCTGGAGTTATGCATGAGCAGAGGTACTGAAAAGAAATAATTCCAAATCTCCAAGATTGCCTGACCCTGTTGTGCGACACTTTATAATGTCCAGCAGCTGGAAGTAAATGCATGATGGTATCAATTTCAGATCAATCTCAACTATTTGAGTTAAAAGCAAAAGCATCAAAATCAATAAATAAATGACTGAAATGAAAGACAAACTACCAAAGGAAAAGGGTAATAATTAAAGGTTGGTATTCAATAATTTAGTGTAGTGTTGTTTTGACACAGCCTGGGTTAGATATTCTTCATGCTCAGTTTCTCAATTTATGTGATATTTGTCAGTTTGAAATTGTTCATCTAATTGGGTTGTTCTCTGGAAATCTGCTGCTAATAACTTTTCCCCTGTTAGTTTTCCAGTATGCCTCCAGCAATTTAGAGAGTGCATGGATCCTTCTCCAGTTTCTCAAACTCTCAAAGCTCTGCCCCAGCCTCTATTGAGGTTAGGAAATGGAAAGCTGTAGAAAGAGGAGTTGAATACTTAGATCTGGATAGATCAGAAGCGTAGGTGATGGTTTTAACAGTGAGGCAGGGTTAACACTCAGAATGCTTCAATGATATCTAAGTTGAGAGATAGAAACAATGGAAGAATTCCAAGCTTGTTTTCGACTGCGTCTGGACATTCTTGAAAATATAACCTGTTAAACAACCTTCAGAAGTTGGAAAATTAAACTAACTCAGGTAACTCAGAAGATTGACCAAGGCGGGGGCATTAGACATTGCTTAAATGTACTTTTCTAAGATGTTTGAAAAGATCCTGCATATTCCAGAAGGTTAAAGCACATGGGATCCAAGGCAACCTGACTAACTGGATCCATATTTAGGTTAAATACACAAAATTACTGGAAAAACTCAAGAGTATCCATAGGAAGGAAAGATCCATAGTCAACAATTTGAGCCTGGGCCCTTCATCAAAATATGAGCAAAAAGCAGGCAGACGCCTGAATAAAAGGTAAGGGAAGGAGGGAGGAAGGATCAGGAGGAGGAACATAGGTCAACATTCAAGAGATGATAGGTGGACACAAATAGGAGGGAAGGAGGGCATCTCAGATGCACTCATATGGAAGGCGAGCAGATGCAATAGAGACAGAGGAATTGTGAGAAAGGAATAGAATCCTTACAGGGGACTGGGTGTGAAGGGGTGCAGTTGAGATAACTGTGGGAGTCGTTGGGTTTGTACTAGGAGGCAGGGGTAATGGTAAAGGATCTTTTTCTCAAGTAGTGCACAACATGTATTGGTTCTGGAACCGTTGATGTTTCTAATACATATTAACATCTTTGATGTGAGTGCAAGACATTTCCAGATGACATGAAAGCTTGGTGTGCTGTCAGTAGCCATGGAGGCTGTTTAGGCTGCAACAGGCTATAGATCAGACAGAAAGTTGTGGGGAGTGCTGGAGATAGGATTTAATCCAGACACATGAAATGTGATACATTTTGAGATGTCAACTGGGGGAAGGTGTACAAAGTAAAAGATAGGGAAATTAGGTATTCTGATTAACAGAAGAACATTAGTGTTCATGGCCATAGATCCTTAAGGTGACAACAGGGTGGTGTAAAGGGCATACAGCATTTGTAGGCCAAGGAGATGGAATATAGAGATAAGATGTTAAATTTCAACTTTACAAAACAGTGGTAAGACCACACTTGTAGCAGTTCTGGTCACCACAATATAGGAAAGATGGAGAGATTGCAGAGGGATTCTATGCAGCGTTACCTGGATCGGAGGACTTTAGTTATAGGGAAAAATTGGACAGACTGTGTTTGTTTTCCTGAAGCAAAGAAGGTTGAAGTGTGATTGATAGAGGTATATAAAATAATAAGAGGCACAGAGAGGAAAGGTCATAAGAATCATTTTCCCATGATAGAGGTATCAAAAACAAGAGAGGATTGGTTTAAGGTCAAAATTTTAAAAGGGATTTAAAGGAAAAGTTTTTGTACACAAAGTGGTTCATACCTTGAACTCAGTGCCAGAGGAGATCACAACATTTAAGAGACATTTAGACAGGAATTTAAATAAGCAAGCCATAAAGGATATGGACGTATGCACGCAAAAGGGATCAGTGTAGATGGGAAAAAAATTAGCACAGAGGAGATGGGGCAAACAGCCTGTTTCTATGCTATACCATTCTATGGCTGTTTTATCAAAATTCTCCAAATTCACTTAAAAGACAAGTCTCCACTTCCAGCACTAGATGTTTAGTTACACAGTCAGCTGTACTTGGCAAACCACACTGCATAGAAGCAAATCGGCAAATAGATCAGCCCAGTATCCAATGTAGTATAATCAAGGTGTTAACCCTCTCAGAACAGTTGGCCTTCAACAATTCCCTATTCATTGCATTCATTCAATATTATTTGGCTTTACAAGCAAGCCATTCCTTCTTGGTTTAGTGGATATTGGAATGATCAAGAGATGATCAAAATTGTTTCTTTCGACCTTTGCAAATGTTGGTCTGCACCTGCTCCAAAAAAAAAGCAGTGGTCCACATAAAGTCATCGAGTTATGCAACACAGACTTGCCCTTCAGCCCAACTTGTCACCCAAGCTATCAACCTATGCTAGTGCCTACCTTTGACCCATATTCCATTCAACCTTTTATATCCATGTATCTGTATTAATTCTCTGTGTGTAAAAGTTATCCCTGAATATCCCTTTGAATCTTTCCCCTCTCACCTTAAACCTACACCTCTAGTTTTACCCTAGAATGCTTCCACCAGCGTTGTCTCCGCTCCATCCTCAACATTCATTGGAGCGCTTTCATCCCTAACGTCGAAGTACTCGAGATGGCAGAGGTCGACAGCATCGAGTCCACGCTGCTGAAGATCCAGCTGTGCTGGGTGGATCACGTCTCCAGAATGGAGGACCATCGCCTTCCCAAGATCATGTTATATGGCGAGCTCGCCACTGGCCACTGTGACAGAGGTGCACCAAAGAAAAGGCACAAGGACTGCCTAAAGAAATCTCTTGGTGCCTGCCACATTGACCACCGCCAGTGGGCTGATATCGCCCCAAACCGTGCATCTTGGCGCCTCACAGTTCGGCGGGCAGCAACCTCCTTTGAAGAAGACCGCAGAGCCCACCTCACTGACAAAAGGCAAAGGAGGAAAAACCCAACACCCAACCCCAACCAACCAATTTTCCCCTGCAGCCGCTGCAACCGTGTCTGCCTGTCCCGCATCGGACTTGTCAGCCGCAAACGAGCCTGCAGCTGACGTGGACATTTACCCCCTCCATAAATCTTCGTCCGCGAAGCCAAGTCAAAGAAAGAAGAAGAATAGGAAAAGGATTCTGATCATCTAACTTACCTATGCTAATCATGATTTTATAAACCTCGATCCAATCACCCTCAGCTTCCTACACTCCAGGGAGAAAAGTCTCACCCTATCCATCCTCTCCATATAACTCACCTCTAGTACCAGGTATGTAGAGGCTCACCATATCTCGTGATATGGAGATGCACCCCATCAAGCTAAATGACATCTGTGCTTTACCTTAGATCCAGCTGATCATTGCAGATGAGACCACTCAGCCGTCAAAACTTTTCATATGAATGGAGGAATGGCTGCAATCAGAAAAAAACACCATGTAGCCAGTTGTTGGAGCATGTTTCCTGGAGGATGCAGTCCATGCAACAGCAATAGCACAGAACAAAGTTATAAACACAAGAATGAGCATGAAAGAATGCGGTGATGAAAGAGCATATAGCCTGCTTGCTTTCATAGGTCAAGGACAAATAAAAAAAAATTGGGATATTCTGTATTTTGGGCAGGTCACCTCACCACACTATAGGAAGGATGTTGTTACACAGGAGATAGTGCAGAGGAGTTTCTCTCTGATGTTGCCTGTGGTGAAGAACTTTGGTTACAGGTAGATATTGAATAGACTGCATTTGGATAGAGGCACAGACAGGATAGATAGTTAGAATCTACCCTACTTATGGGTAGATGCCATAGTTTGTGAGTTTCCCAGCAGAGGTTTGCCTAACTTACTCCACAATAAAACTTCAGTTTGCAGAATAAATGTGGTAGGATGCGAACTTGCTCAAAGTTTCCCCATGGATGTAACTTATGATACATATACAACATTTTCCAATGAGTCAATATAATGTTTAGAAGTTGAAAACCAAACCTTCTTTATATGGTCAAACCATGTTGCTATTTAAGTTTAAATCACATTTCTATTGTTTTGCTCTTTCAGAATGAAGTTCGCGAGCCAGATGACAAACAGTGGTCACGTAATAGTAGACTGCATGAGTTTGATTATCACACAGTCTAATCACTATGAACGAGCTTCAACTTAAGAGGTGGGTCAGAGTCTTGATTTTCATTAGATGCAGTTGGCACTTAACCATTCAAGACTGCCAGTCATATTCTTCCATTTTGCAGAGCATCGGTATTCAGTGATTTGCTAATCAAATAGTTCACAATTCCACTGAATTCACACATCAATAGTTACTTCCCTCCACCTCCCCCCCAACCCCACACTCGATTCAATCTACATGTACAATTCCAAAATCAAACACCCTCTACCAGAAGAAACTCAATCTTACCAAACGAAATTACAATGAGGACACAAATAATCTAAATTACAGTTGGGTAGAAATAGTAAATTAAAACTTCTGCAGATGTCAATAGACAGGCACAAAGATGAAAAATGACTGGATTATCCAGTAGGTCAGATGGAATCTGTGGAGCGAGAAACAGAATTGATGCTTCAAATCATTGTTCTGATGGAAGATCATGGACCTTAAATGGAAGCTCTGTTTTCTCTCCACAGATCCATGTGATAGGTTTAGGATAGCCGAGGCTGGGCCTGATATGTTTGGAATGGTGAAGGGCACTGAAATGATTGGCTATTGTGAATCCTAGCTTAGACCTACAGACAAAGTGCAGAGAGAAGGTGGGATCTTCCTTGTCTCTCTACCTTTTCCACCTTCTGCCCAAATATCCTATCACTTTTTAGCACCTCTCCACTTTTCCCCCCTCTTTTATGCCCTCAATATACTTGATTTCAGCTCATACTACTTTAGTCTTGATGAAGTGTTCCAACCCTAACCGTTGTCTACCACAGATGATGCCTGTTTGCAGTCTATTTTCCCTTGGATTGATGTAACCAGCCCTTCGGGAGAAGAAGCATGTGTTTAATCTTCTCTCAGATTGGCATTCCATCTGCTCCTTCTTCACCCACCAAAACAATACCCTTCGCAGTCCCAGAGGGTCAAATGAGACAGAATGCTACATGTGCTTGAGGTCCCAGAAATTATGGTCTAAACCAGCGCTTCTCAACCTTTTTCTTTCCACTCACATATCACTTTAAATAATCCCTATGCCATCGGTGCTCTGTGATTAGTAAAGAATTGCTTAAGGTGGGATGTGAGTGGGAAGGGAAGGTTGAGAATCACTGCTCTAGACCCAATTGTTACTGAAATATTTTGCTTGAGAAAAATTGTGATTGGCCCATTTTCTTTGGAGTGATGAAACTGTGCACATAACGAATCAATTAGATATGTTTGAAACAGTGGTTTTCAACCTTTTTCTTTCCACCCACATACCACCTTAAGCAATCCCTTACTAATCACAGAGCACCTATGGCATAGGGAATACTTAAAGTGGTATGTGAGTGGAAAGAAAAAAGGTTGAGAACCACTGGTCTAATCCATACCAAGTATGGTTCAGTTGAATACACTGGATTGTGTTAGAAGTAGGAATTATTCTTCTTTTGAAAAAATAAATTATGGAAGGCAAGCAACAAATGGATGTAGATTATTATGAATGGAATCATAATTGATTCTGCAGATTCATTTACCTCAAGTATCGTCACAGGGTTGAAAACACATTGTTTAAACTGATTATAGGTGAAGAATGCTGATATATCATTGACATTTCGAGTGATTGTGTACCTAATAAATACTTATTCTCCACTGTGATGGACATTCTAATAAATGACTATTGTGGTTTTGTGGTATTAAATGTTACCCTGTTATTACAGCAGGGAACATCCATGATTACACTTAAGTAAATGGATGTCGTTCAATAACTTAATCAGGAAGCCTGCTGTAGACAGGAGCCTTTATGTACTGAGAATTACGCAGAGACAAATGCTGTATATTAAATATAAGCCACAAAGTCAAGGTGGGATTGTGCCATAACTTGTAATCTTATGAAGCAGCAAATCTCTCCCTCTGACATTACTATTAATCAGGGGATGAGCCTTTGTTCAATGAGAAATGCAAAGGGAATGCTGGGAGCAGCAGGCACACCAAAAAAATGAAACTACAATGCAGGACTACGTGAATAAGCATGTAGTAAAGAGAGTTGATCTCACATTTAAGGGAAGCGTTCTAAGCTCTGCAGTCTTGCCACCTCTAGTCATGAATGGTGGTGGACTATTAAACGGGAGGAAGAGGCTTGAAGAACATCCTGAATCTCAACAATGGTGGAGTCCAGCATATGAAAAGGAAAGGCTGAAGCATTCGGAACCCATATTCAGCCAGAATTGCCAGATGTAACCCATTATAACTTCCTCCTGGGTTTCCAGTGCCACAAAAGGCAGTCTCCAGCTAATTTGATTCACTTCATTTGATTTCAAGAAATATCGAGGAGCACTGGTTACACCAAAGACTGTGGGACTAGACAATATCCCAACTGTTTTCCTGATGACCTGTGCTCCAGACCTAGTTGGCCTCTTGCCTTCTACTCCATCATTGTAAAACTCCCATCTACCCAGTAGAGAGGAAAATTGCCCAGGGATGTCTCATTCACAAAATGCAGGGAAGTGCAGTTCAGCTAATTACTACAATCATCAATATTTCTATCAAATGGCACTGACTCACCTACTACAGAACTTAGCACATCTTGGGTCCTGACAGTTGAATCCTGGAGGCAACATAACATTGCCTGCCCTTGACTGAGTATGAAAACAAGGCTCCCTGAGAAAACAACCCAGGGATTGGAATTACCTTGTACTAAGAAGATGGCTGTGGTTTCAGGAGTTAATCATTCTATCCCAGGAATGGATCACTGAAGGTCATCTTCAGGGCAATATTCTGCACCCATCATCTTCAGTTGCTTGATGGAGTGTTCTGGCTCAAGATGGTGACCCTTCTTTTTATCTCATTGATGCTGCTTGTCCAAAATCATCCCTTCCTCCAACCGATTGTTTTTTGGCTGGATTCCAGCCTCTGTGCTCTATTGTGTTCCTTCAGCGACTTCATCAATTGCCCTTCTTCCATCTTAAAGTCGGAGTGAGCTTGTTTATTGTAAGTGCACATTGTTGAAGACCATTTGTGATTCCTCAGAAAATAGGCAGTCCATACCCACATGCAACAAGACCTTGACAATATTTGGGCATTGTCTAATAAGTGACAGGTAACACTCATCCCACAGAACTACAGATAGTCACCATCTCCAACAATAGAGAATTTAACCACATTCAATTACTTTACCATACAGACCCCACCATCAATATTGTGGTGATGAGGGGGAGAGGTCACGAATAATCAGAAATTTAAATAGACCTGTCACATAAATAATTCAGCTGCAAGAGCAGGTCAGAGACTAATTAGTTTGTGATGAGTGACTCTCATCCAAGCACTCCAAGGTCTTCCCACCATCTACAAGCAATGAATCAGAAGTATGACTAAATACTCTCTACTTCCTCAGAGATGCTCAACACATCCCCCCGCTGTTGTTAGACTACCAATCAAAATTCATGCTCGTAAATAATATTGTCTTACGTCTGATCTCTCTCTGTAATCCTGTAACATTGCACTCTACACTGTTTTCACCGCTGAATCAGGTGATCATCTGGACTCCATAAAAACGTTCTCACTTTACATCGGTATATGTGACAATAAAATTATGCAAACCAAGCCTAAAGAAGCTCAAGTGGTGCTTCCATCAATCACCAAATACATACATTGTCTCTATCACCAGCTCACATTGGGTACCTTGAGTAGCATTGACAAAATCCACTGCAGCAATTTGCCTTGGCGACTCCAACGGCAACTTCCACCCAGTAACTTTTATCATCAAGGAGGACCAGGGCAGCAGGTGCAGGCAAACACCAATCACTCCTCCTAACCAAGTCACATATCCTGACTTCAACATCTACTACCTATTGCTGGATCTAAACCCTGGAATTCCCTACCCAGCAATGTGGTAGGAACACATTCTCAGAAGAACTATAACTGCTCAAAACAAGAGCTCACAGCCATCTACTCAAGGGGAATAAGCCCTGAGCAATAAGTGCCTTTGTGACAATGTTAAATCCTGAAAATGATATATATATAAAAAATCCCCTTGTGGTTGATACTTAAATTGCCCTCTGAAAGCCACTTATTTATCACTAACATCTACTCAAGGGGCAATTACTGAAGGGTAATACATGCTGGCTTTGCCAATGAGACCCAGATCCCAATACATAAATAAATAAAAATCAGCCTTGATCCAATGAATTTCTGAGCAAGCTCAAAAGGCTTCCTTCTGTTACTGTGCAACTACTGCTACAGTTCCTATTTGAAGGGAGAATCTACTCCATCTTTTGAAGTAAAAGTAGATAAATATTCATAGATATTTAAAGTATGGTTATTGTGAAGGAGTGCTGATTTATTTATTTTATAACACAAGACCTGCAGGCAGAGTGGCCTTCTAATGTACTGAGAGCCACAAACATTTTCATGTCCCTGCTGTATAGATTGTGAAATTGGACATTTTATATAAAACCAGCACAGAGGCCCAGTCAATGAAGCAAAGTGTCCTCACAATGATGAGAGTCGAACAGCCAAGAATAATCAATCAGGAAAAAATGGATCAGTAATCTCTTGTCGAATAAATCAGCCAATTATTGGAAAAATATAATGTGTCTATGAAAGCTGTATTCAGTTTGTCACCTTACTTGTTTAGGCAGGTGTCTGGCTGCTAGTTTTCAGCGCAGTCTACAGAAAGCTCAATGAGGAACAAAAAAAATCGATGCAAACTGAGATGCACTAAATCAATGGTGTCTAAGCCATCTAGTGAATATTGTTCAAAAATATTAGCTTTGCTTTACGCAGCCATTTAGTTCACACAGAGACCCATTTGGAGAGCTAAACTGGATTGCTGCCAAAAATGAGTGTGGTGATTGTGAATAAATCTTCCATTACTGCCAGCTCTGTAATGAGATTGCTATGTGTATCCTGTGCCATCCATTCCAGGTTTATAACCAGCTCTGTAATGAGATTGCTATGTGCATCCTGTGCCATCCACTCCAGGTTTATAACCAGTTACATGCAGGGACATCATTTTCAATGGCTTAAGCCACAAAATCAGTACGAGCGAAACAGTTAGGACCTGAGTTATCTCCATCATGAAAAGATCCACATTGACCAACTCTTGACCGTCAATTAGGTGCGGCCTTTGATTTCATGCTGCATTATCCCACAAGAGAGCCAGAAGTGTGGCAGCCAAACAGGGTAGGCCAAATGCCGAGGGTGTTCCTCTTCCTTCCTCAGCTTTTCGTGGAGTCACAGCATCACTCAGCACAGAAACAAGGCCGCCATATCCATGCAACCATTGTACTCATCTATACCAGTCTCAGATTTGGCTTGGCAATTCAAATATTTGTCTAGATGCCTCCTCCTCAGACAATGGACAGCTGAGTGATGATAATGGCTGCTCTGGTAGGGACAGTGGTTTCCTCTGGTATCATCAGAAGTATTGTTACAGAAAGCCTGTGTACATGCAGCTTGAGCAATTGTCCACAAATTTTAGACTCAGCAAATGTCCGAGTTTTCCATAGCTACCTTGTTGTTCTGGCTACAGCACAATGCCTTATGATGAGGCCTGACATTATAAACATGCTGAACGATGTCGAGTGTATAGATACTCAGCATCTTGAGACTCAAGTGAAATCTCTCTCAGCTCGTAAACATATCAGAATTCACATGTGGAGCCAAGATGCACAGTGGAACTTGTAATCTGGATTCTGGATCATTGATCCAAGGGTGTGCATCACAGAAACGGACAAATATTTAAATTCAATAACTTTCTTAAAGGACAGAATTAAAAGCCATCATTGATAACAGTAATGAAGCCAGTGGATTATTGTAAAAACCCATTTGGTTCCTGCATGCCCTTTAGCAAAGGAAAGCAGCCAACATTTCTTAATCTGGTTTACATGTGATGCTACTACCATCCCGCATATGTGCAATTCTCACCACAACAATTCAAGATAGATAATAAAGATATTAAATGTTAACATTTCCAACAGAGTCCAGACTCAACAAATAAAGATGCAATGGTATTAGACGAGTAGTCGCCTCGAATTCTTGCAAAGCCTGAGATTCTTGGTGCACTTAGTGCACTCTGATAAAGGAGTATGAAATGAGGTCAGCTCACATTGAATAGAGTGCACTATTAATTCCCTTTGTGCAATAGTGAATATGTTGCAAATATGTTTGGACGGGACAGATCTTGAGGCGTTATGATTGATCGTCAATGGCAATGCAGTCCCTGCCCTTCTCTATTGTGGCTGGAGCTTTAAGCAAACTGAGACAAATATCGCTAACACTGAGGGTGTTTCAGGGCAGAGAATTACATCTTTGGTAGATAATTCCTTCTACTAAAAGACCTTCTTTATCTAACTCCACCCCTTCAGCTCTTTCATCCAGCAGCTCTCCTATGAGCTCCTGAGTCATTTTTCCCCATTGCAAGAGAAATGCCTATTGGTGCACCCTGGTCAAAGGGCACCTGGTTCATGCAGAAACTTTCAAGTCAGTGCCAAGTGTATCCCTCCACTCCCTGGACACTTCAGCAAATCAAACAATTAATAAGAGCATCAGCCTACCCAGCATCTTAAAAAAGGCAAGTGGGAAAAAGATCAGTAACTAATATACAGGAAGGTAATGATCCTTCAGGAAGAAACCTGAGGTGATGAACATTTAACTGACAAGCCTTTCTGGATAGAATGAGGCTGGATAAATAATGAGCCTGAAGCTGTATCAGTGATGGCATACTGTTTCAAGTGTGGCAGCTCTCTGTTGCATCCAACATTTCTTTGGCTTGGCTTCGCGGACAAAGGTTTATGGAGGGGTAAATGTCCACATCAGCTGCAGACTCGTTTGTGGCTGACAAGTCCGATGTGGGACAGGCAGACACGGTTGCAGCGGTTGCAGGGGAAAATTGGTTGGTTGGGGTTGGGTGTTGGGTTTTTCCTCCTTTGTCTTTTGTCAGTGAGGTGGGCTCTGCGATCTTCTTCAAAGGAGGTTGCTGCCCGCCGAACTGTGAGGCGCCAAGATGCACGGTTTGAGGCAAGATCAGCCCACTGGCGGTGGTCAATGTGGCAGGCACCAAGAGATTTCTTTAGGCAGTCCTTGTACCTCTTCTTTGGTGCACCTCTGTCATGGTGGCCAGTGGAGAGCTCGCCATATAACGCGATCTTGGGAAGGCGATGGTCCTCCCTCCACTCTGGAGACGTGACCTACCCATCGGAGTTGGATCTTCAGCAGCGTGGATTCGATGTTGTCAGCCTCTGCCATCTCGAGTACTTCGATGTTAGGGATGAAGTCGCTCCAATGAATGTTGAGGATGGAGCGGAGACAACGCTGGTGGAAGCGTTCTAGGAGCCGTAAGTGATGCCGGTAGAAGACCCATGATTCGGAGCCGAACAGGAGTGTAAGTATGACAACGGCTCTGTGAGGTTTTTCAGTTGGTTGTTTTTCCAGAATCTTTTGTGTAGTCTTCCAAAGGCGCTATTTGCCTTGGCGAGTCTGTTGTCTATCTCGTTGTCGATCCTTGCATCCGATGAAATGGTGCAGCCAAGATAGGTAAACTGGTTGACCGTTTTGAGTTTTGTGTGCCCGATGGAGATGTGGGGGGGCTGGTAGTCATGGTGGGGAGCTGGCTGATGGAGGACCTCAATTTTCTTCAGGCTGACTTCCAGGCCAAACATTTTGCCAGTTTCTGCAAAACAGGATGTCAAGCGCTGAAGAGCTCGCTCTGAATGGGCAACTAAAGCGGCATCGTCTGCAAAGAGTAGTTCACGGACAAGTTGCTCTTGTGTCTTGGTGTGAGCTTGCAGGCGCCTCAGATTACCTATCTCGGCTGCACCATTTCATCGGATGCAAGGATAGATTTAAGGTGAGAGAGAAAGCTTTTTGTGTAGATTTTGGTAGGTGCCTGGAACCCACTGCCAGGGATGGTTGAGGAAGCAGATTCAATAGAGGTGTTTAGCATGCATTTAGGCAGACACATGAACAAGCTGGAGTTAACAATAAAGTCTGCAGGTGCTGTTTTTGCTTATACCTGATGAAGGGCCCAGGCTCGAAATGTTGGTTTCCCTTTACTTCCCATGGATGCTCCGTGACAAGCACATTTGTGAGCAGGCAGGCATTGGAGGGACCATGCGCAAGCAAATGTGCTGTTTAATTTGGCATCACGTTCAACACAGACATGGTGGCAAAGGGCCTGTTCTGGTGAAATAGTGTTCAATGTACTATCAAAGAAACTGGAAAGAAAATGCAATATTTTGCACAAGAAAGCAGCACTCTTGTTGGATCTTGAAAAGAAATACATAGAGTACAAGAATATCAAGAAGAAAACTGAGAGGATTTTGAAAACCAATAAGCCAATGTTGGATAGCAGACAATAATCAATGATGATAAAAACCATGGAAAGTCCTGGTCAGGCAACAGCCAGGAAGGAAGAAGTGGTAGTGATAAATGATGGCATGAAAACAGAAAGTGTTGTAAATACTCAGCAATTCAAGCAACATCAGTGGAAGAATAAACAAAGTTAATTTTCTGGTCTTAGGACCTTTGCCAGACCTTGTAAAATGGAGCAGACAAGTTAGTTCCAATGGCAGAGAAGGTGAGTGAATGAAACATTAGCTCTATTTGTCTTTTTCCAGAGGGTGTTTTCTGTGTTCAGCATTTTCTTTCAGATTTCCAGCATCCCCAGTGTTTTTTATTTTTGTTCGAATAGTGATAATGGTGCCAAACCAGAGAGCACAAGCGATCTTGGACCTGACTGCAGGTAAACCCTATGAACAGGAACACTGAGGATGATGTGCAGCAAGAGAAAAAACTTACAGAGGGTGACAAATTATCCAGAATCTTGAGTTCTGGGACTGGGGTTATTACTTACCAAACACCTCTTGAGAATTAGGGCAAAATCCAAAGGTAAGACAGGAACCAAAGATCAAAGGTAACACCCTGGCTTGGAGTCAACTCATGCAAAATGGAAATAGGCCGGAAGGAAACTCGTCTTCAAAGTGGTCCAACAATTAGGTGTGAAAACACAATGCTGGAGAGACTCAACAGGTCAAACAGCGTACTTTATAGAGCAAAGATAACCAACATTTCAGACTTGTTTTTACTTCAACCCTGGTGTCTGCAGACTTTCGTGTTTCACTTCTGACTATATGTGAAAGATAGGCTGTGACAATTATCCCCAATCTAAGATAAAAGTGCATAAAGTAGTGTTTCAGAAAAAGCGATTGGTTAAACCAGTACAAGGGCAGAAGCATCTTTTTCCTCATGAGAGGTAGATTAGCTGGTCTGACAACAGTAGGGAAGAAGCTGCACTTGGATCCGGTGGTATATTTTTTCAAATTCATGTATCTTCTGCCTATCAGAAGGGGGAGAAGTAAGTTTAGTTGGGTGAGATGGGGCTTTTAATATGTTAAGGCAGTGGAAAGTGTAGACAGACTCAATGGAGTTGATTTTGTTTTGGATG
The DNA here is from genome assembly GCF_036971445.1 of Narcine bancroftii. NCBI lineage: Eukaryota > Metazoa > Chordata > Chondrichthyes > Torpediniformes > Narcinidae > Narcine > Narcine bancroftii. The sequence goes on along the minus strand of NC_091473.1, from coordinate 47,999,235 downwards.
ATGGCCTGAGCTGCATTCACAACTTTCTGGAGTTTCTTATAGGCAGAACAATTCCCATGCTCAGTTGTGATGAACCTAGACAGGATACTTTCTAGAGACAGAGGGTACAGGTGAAATGTAGAGCAACAAGACCACATGGAAGAGAAAGTGAAGCTGGTGTGGGATTTTCTTGCTGGCTGTCAGCAAGGTGCTATGGGCTGATTGGGTTCCCTTCGTGTTATATGCATAAATGTATTCATCCAGTGATATAGGTCAAAGATAAAGCAAACATCAGGAGGATGAAAAACTTAAACGTTTTCCTCTCATTCTTCCAAATAAACAAAAAACAATGGAATGACATCGATCAGACAGACACACAATCAGGATTGGCGCCAAGGGGGGCATCCTTGAGTACTGCCCTCCAAACGAGATGCTGTGCCGTGATGGTGTTAACGCTTGTTGGCAGGTAGGTCCCGGCATCCTATAGCACCCCCCCCCCTGCTGAGTGAGTTTATGAGCATTCCACTGTGCCCCTACCCCCCCAGGTAAAATGCCAATGCCCCCCCCAACATTCGTTCTGGCATCAACCCTGCACAGAGTGAAATATACAAAAATTATAGACCAACATCTATCAATCTTGTCAATGAGACAAAGTGCTTAGAATTCGAAAAACTATCAAGCCAAACATCCAATAATTCTTTGATGACAGAATCTATAGCTCCTGGACAATCAGAGTCAAATCAAAGCATAATCTTCATTCACTATCGGTGGTCAAAACAACTAACATAAAATATGTACACGTTGTGAATCATGGCTCATGCATTAGAAAGATGCATGTGTTAAAAAATGCCCACATTAAGAAACACAATTAAATTGTAGACCAGCTGAAAAGTTTTTAAATACAAATGGATAACACTTGTCAAGCCTCCTCTAGAGAAAGACTACAAAATACAAACAGAACAATGAGTCCCTAAGGAAGGTCTGAGTTGAGAAATGTGAGGAAAGCGACACATCTCAGTCCAGAAATTAAGAAGATGAAAGGAAAGAGTGCAGTTGTTTGTTCTTGGTGCAAGAAATTAAAAATGAGTGTTCAAAATCTTTGGCTTGAAACATTAACTTTGTTTCTCTGTCCAAGGATACTGCCTGACCTGCTGTGTTTCATGAGCAATTTAATTTTCTATCATCTTCATTAACTGATTTTGGTCTTTGTAGAGCAGGACTCACTGCAAGTCTCATGATCAGACTGATTTTGGATAGAACTTAGAGCAGTACAGCACAGTACAGACCCTTCAACCCATGATGTCATGCTGACCTATATACCTAACCAAAAAAAACCCTCCCTACCCCTTAACCCTCTATTTTTCTTTCATCCATGTGCCTGTCTAAGAATCTCTTATTGTTCCAGCCTCTACCACCACCCCTGCCGGATTTCCTCCCCTTCATCAGTAAAACAGATGGGCTTTTACAACAACCTGGTAGTTTTGTGAACATCATTCTTGTAGCTAGATCTAAAATAACAATAGATTATTAACTGATTTTAAATTCAGCAGCTGAGATACTAGGATTTAAATTCATGTGTCAAGTGGATAACAAGGGTAGGATCCAAAGCAGCATCCATCCCTTCACCTCCACAAATGCTGTTCGATCCATTTAATTTTAAAGTTCACATTTATTGTCATGTGTACCAAGATGCAATGAAAAAGATTATTTTGCGATATTTCACACTTTGTACAACTGAGGCTCATCACAAAGGGACAGTTACAGGGAGAGATCATGGAGCAAAGGAAACATAATTTTACAATTTTAAGATCCATTCAGGTTTATTTAACCACTCTGTCATCAGTGTAAGTATTAAAGAGGGTTGTGTTGTTGAACTCCAGTTTGGCATTACTCAAGTGGTCTCCTCTACATCGGAGAGACTGGACGTAGACTGGGAGATCGCTTCAGTTAAGCACCTGTCCACAGCAAATAGCGTGGATCTCCCAGTGGCTGCTCTTTTTAATTTCCTGCCTCTGTCCATAGTTTCATGCATTGCCAGACTGAGACCACCCAAAATTTGGAGGAACAACACTTCATCTTCCCTCTGGGCACTCTCCAACCACAAGGCATTAACATTGACCTTCAGTTTCTGTTAGAAACCCCATCTTCTTCCTCTGTCTCTTTTCCTCTAGCTCTCTCGCTCTCTCCCCCCACCTCTCTCTTCACTTTCCCCTGTTTCCTTTCACAGAGCCAAAATCTCAATCTCTATTTATCACCTGTCTTTCTGTTTTCCCTATCAAAGTAAGTAACTTGAGATTAATTGGCATACTTTAACATATGTGTTTGCTCACCTCCTCTAAATCACCTCGAAGCTAGTTTGTATTGTCCTCATAACTCAGTCTCACCCTGGTCCATGTTTTTACCAAACTGTGAAATATGACAGAAGCACAAAAGCTGCAGATGCTGGAATTTTGAGCAAACCAGAATTACTGGAGGTCCTCAGAAGGTCAGACCGTATCCATGGGTAGAAAAGTACAGTCAACATTTGGGATATGACCCATGCCTCAAAACTGATAGAGAATAGGTGAAATTACATACACAAAGACGAAAGAAATTGGAGGAGGGGCCCAGAGATGAACGGATAGAAAGCAGAAATATTCCCTTGCCCAAATCATTGATAACAATATATACTGCGAATAACAAGGCTGTTCTGAAATACTTTCAGATGTAACTTAGCACCCAAAAGAGACCTGTGTATCCCTACAGTTTGTTTGCTGGCCTTCAATTTCCAATCTATGTCAGTATATCTGTTCCATTCCGTGGGTTTTAATTTTGCCTTTATCAAAGCCCCGAAAATCCAAATATACCAGATCCATTGGTTCTGTTTTGTCTGTTCTCAAAAGTATGTTTGTCTAACGTGAATTGTGTTTCACAAATCCATAATTTCACAGGTTTAAGGTAAGAGAGGAGAAATTTAAAGGAGATCTCTTTTCGATCATTCATTTGTAATATTGGCTTAGATTCCCTGTCTCCATTAACATTGCCTGATCTAACGGGTAATTTCTACAGTTCACGGCTTTTACATATTCCTTCATTTGTTTTCTCTCTCCCTAATTACTTTCATTAAGTAATCAAACAGATGGCTTCATCAGCATTCTATAACTCTGCAAACCTGGGCTCATCCTATTGGAGATGCTCCATTGTTGCTATCCACCCCTCTCTCACTCTCTCTGCAACTTCAAGCTAATTTATTTTCCTGTTCAGATGAAAGATCTTTGATTTGAAAAAGTAATTCTGTCCGAGTCCGAGACCTGAAATGTTATCTGTTTATTTTTCATGGATATTGCCTGAATTGCTGAACATTTCTGATATATGCTGGGGTTTTTTTCCCTTTTAGTTTCAAAATGAGATCTGCTCTGGCATAAGGCTGAAACCTAATGCAACCTCAGTTAATCTGAATTTAATCTCCACCCAAGGACTCATGACGTCTCCCAGACCCACCCAACCACCACTATAAACAGAGCTCTCACGTGTACTCTTCACACGTAGATAATGCAGAGAAAACCATCCTGGCTAGATAACAGTTAGTGTATCAGTTAGTGCAATGCTATTAGTGACCTGGCACTGTTTGTAAGGAGTTTGATAGTTCTCCCCGAGCCTGCATGGGTTCCTCCAGGTTCTCCGCTTTCCTCACACCCTTCAAAAGGTTTGTAGGTTGATTCGTGTATTTTGGTGGGATGAGCTTGTGGGTCAGGGGCCTATAACCATGCTGTACATCTGAATAAAATATAAGTAAAAAATACTGAGTCAGGCGGGGACCATTGAGCCATATTACAAATGGATAACCAGCATGGAATGGGTCCTTCAGCCCAACTCTTCCATGTCCATCAAGTTGGCATTCTAAGACCATTTGCCCACATATCCTTTTCTCTATATATCTGTCCAAATGTCTTTTGAACATTGTACCCACTTCTACAACTTCCTCTGGGAGCTCGTTCCAGTTATGGCTCATGACAGGCATCCAATAAAACTTGACTTGATCCCAAAGCAAATATTTTACCAGAATATGCATTGGATAAAAACCAAACCTAACACAGTTAATGAAAATCAAAGTTGCTGTAGGTGCCAAAGATATGAAATAATAAAATAGAAACACTCAGAAGGACCGGCAGCAATCTGTGGAGAGAGGAAGGTCTTTGACCTGAAATATAAATTCTGATGCTGCTGGTCCTGCTGAGGGTTCCCAGAATTTTCTGTTTCTAACTCACATAGTCAGGTCTCCTCAAGCTTGTAACAAGGCTCTATTTTCATGGTTTTGGCTACTTTTTTAAAAATTCCAGATTGATTTATCAAGATTCCAAATTAATTTAAGTACCCTATTAAAATTTGAATTCCTTGGCTGCAGTGGTGATTTCTTTGAGTAATGAAAGCGAAGTTTCTTCAGGGATCACATGCTGGGGCATATACTACCAACGACATACCCATTTTCTTCACCTCAACCAAGAAACAAGGGTAATTTGCTTAGGGGCATTTTAATATACATGCATTGATCTGACACATGAGCCATGATTCATACAGTCAACAGATATAGGGTTGGTTGGTTGTTCTGGCCATTACTTATTGATCATTTTTATTGTCGAGTTTACAGTTTGATAGGACTAGCCAAAAATGACAACTTGGTTGGCATGGAAAAGTTGGGTAGAAGGGCCTGTTTTATGCTTTATGGTCCTATGGCTTCAAAATGAATGGACAGCATCAGGTTAACAGGCCTTTGAGCACTGCTGTGAAGAAAGGTTCACTTCAGCCATCGACACAGTTTGTTCCTCATTCCCATCCTCTCTGCACAAAAAACTAAAAAATGAGCAAAAGATATAAATGGCGTACATTTATAGCGTACAACGGAATGTCAAGTCAAGTTTATTGTCATCTGATTGTACAAGTACAACCCAATGAAACAATGTTCTCCAGTCCTTGGTGCAAAAACAAACATAAAAAGTAGGGGATGGGGAGGAAAGGAGGTAGGAAAGGGCAGAGGAAGGAGCACAGGCTAACAGGTAAGAGGTAATAGGTGGATACAGGCGCCTTTTACTTGTTACAGATACCTCTTAACTGTTAGCCTGTGCTCTCCCCCCCACCACCACCCCCTCACCCATCCCTTCCTCCCTCCTTTCTGTTCCTCTAGGCTTATTAGTCTTTGCATCACTTCATATTAAACTCCATCTGCAATTTTTCAGTCCATCTTACCAACACATCAATATCTCTCTGCAACATAACTTTGATCATCTGTAGTATTGGCTCAGCTTGGTGTTTCCTTACCCATTTTTTCTTTTTTCCCCTCTGGAAATGGAGGACACTGTTTCTTGCTCTGTATTTTGAAACACACATTCTTTTGTGCATATTCAGATCCTGAACTTGGCTTATGTACACATAAACCACATTGTGAACTACTTACTGAGTCAACTTTTCTCCATGCGACCCAGTCCTCAAGACATTCTCTTGATGGAGCAATACACTGCCATAGTTCAGGTGCACTTTCAATTTTCTTTACTTGTGTTCACAAGAAATATAAGATTCTGCAGGTGACTCTCTTTGAGCTAACCCTCACAGTCTGTGATTGAGTGAGGCAAAGGTTAATAACCTGCAGTAAAACTACTGCAGGATACAACTATTTTTAAAAAATCTTATTTCCAAGTAAAGGAGGTTGATGTAAGACCTGGCCACATTTTCTGTGTATGGATTGCACAGTTTCCAAATCTTTTCTGGGTTAGTCCATGTGCAGAATGACACATAGTGGTAATGTACACAAACATGGACAGGAAATACTTGTGAATAATATAACTGTCCCCAAAGAGGGAGCCATTTACTGGAGAGTCAGCATTAGTTAAAGCGGTCTGGCCTGTGTACTGAGCTATACCAGAGTTCTGTTTCTTTCCCTTTCTTGCTGCTCATTTCTAACACAACTCCCTATCCTTGGCACCTGAAGTCCTTATTTAAAATTAAAATTCCTGCATATTTAAAATTCCTGCAGACCCCTTTCCAATTGCCCATCCCCTCCCCAACCTTCTGACTGCATCTTCAAAGGGTGACCCCTTTGAAGAGCAACCATGAGACCACTTGCAAATTGGAGGAACAATACATTGTATTCAATCTTGGCAATCTCCATCCAGAAGGCATCAATATCAACCTCCAAGTTCCAGTAACCCTCCTCTTCTGTTTCTTTTCCACCAGCTCACCCCTTCTCTTCCTTCTCCTATCAGAGAGTAACCCTTCTTAGCCTTTGCCCTCTCCCCATTACTTCTCAGTTTCTTTCTCTTCTCCCTCCCACTTGTATCTGCCTATCCCCTCTTACCTATCGGCCAATACTCCTCCTCCTCCTCCTCCTCCTTCTCCTTCCCTTCTCCCCCTCCCTCCACCTTTTTAATTTGGGCATCTACCTGTTTTTCCACATTCCTGATGAAGAGCTCAGGCCCAAAACATGCACTGCACATTACTCCTTGCGCAACCTGCTGAGTTTCTCCAGCAATTCTGTGTACTGTACTAGACTCCAGCATCTGCAGATTTTTCTGTTTACCACAGGAGGATACTGAGCTTCCAGCTGCCTGAGATTTTAATTCATCATTCCACTCCCCCTCTGACATTTCTGTCTGTAGTCTCCAGACAGAGGAAGAGACAGTTACAATGACAATTTAAAAACATTTAAAGAGGGACAAGAATAAGACAGGTTTAGAGGTACAAGGGCCAAACACAAGCAAATGGGACTAGCTCTGGGTGACAACTTCATCGGCATGGAGGCATTGGCAGGCATTGATGATGATTAAAAATCTTCACCTAGGGGCATTTATTTGCTACAAACCTTGCCTCTTATATATTTCTTACAATTTTTATTCGCTTTTCAATTGTAATGTCCTTTTTCCTCATTTAAAATGGGAATTATCCACTAAATATGTCAGTCTAATTCTCACCTTATGCCAGAGTTCCACTGATATTTTCTGATTGACTGTTCCTCCTGCCTTTTTCCAGTAACGTCTACTGTAAGCTGAAGGAACAACACCTCATCTTCATTACCTGTGTGTATCTTGCTTGCACCTTCATCAACACAGCATGGAAACAAAATGGGCCATAAATTTCAATGATTCTCTGATCACACTTAGCTCAACAAGAGTAATATTGTTTGATTTAGCAGTGCTAGGATAGAGCTTTCAACACAAATAAATGTTTAGATACAATTTACTTCTTCCAGGTCCATGGGGACAAGGGATGGTGATGTGGCCAACATTCAGTTTGGAAACGTTTGTCAACTTGTATTGTGAGCTGAGCCGAGACATTGAAATGGTGGGAGAAATAAATGTGCATCGGTATCAAAGGCCACTGGAAAAAGGTTTTGCTTAAGTTTCCATTGCAAGTTTTCCTTCATTTTATGACTGTTATAACTTGAGGGTTCCGTAACTAACTGGAAAACATGAGCTAAAATGTCCATTTCAGAGCTGGTATGGTAATCTGGAGTTATGAGAATAGGTCTAATGGATTGGTGCAAATTCAGTTAAATTTAATTTTTTTAAATTTAAGCATACAGCACGGTAATAGACCATTTGGCCCATGAGCCCGTGCCAGCCAATTGACCTGCAACCCCACCCCCCCATTATTTTTTAAAGGATAGGAGGAAACTGGAGCACCTGGGGAAAACCCACACAGACTAGGGGAGAACGTATGAATTCCTTACAGACAGTATCAGATTTAAACCCCGGTGGCTGATGCTGTCTGCCCTAACCATTACACTAAATGTGTCACCCCATGTTCATGAGAGAGTGGGAACTGATTAATTTGAGTAGCCACTTCCTTGTTTACTGCCCATCTTTTTCATTTTGTCAGTATTGTTTGTACAGACGATAGATGATTGTAGATGGCGTGTAATTGAGTCAGTGACAGGAAATAATGTCTCCACTGGATTTATTTATTGCCTTGAACTGTCAGCCTTCTGGGACTATTATTGGATAAGCAAACTTGCAGGCCTTTTCCACATATACTTTTCCAACAATAACAAAATGTTGTTCTTTTAATGAAATTCCTTGTGTGTGTGATTGTCATAAAATACTATCTTCAAGCAAGAAGTGAACTTGCACCGTTGCGCAGAGTTTGGGTTATCAAAGGCAGTCGCTGGATGATTGCTTCATCTTAAAAGCTTGCATGGAATATGATTGGGAAATAACAAAAGAAAAATTTGCATTTAACCAGTCTCCAAAAGAAACTTAGGTCAATAAAGTGTGTTTTATAGCTAATTAAATAATTCTAAAATACAGGTAGTATTGTAATACAGATGCTATCCTTTTATCAGAGATCCTTCGATGAACACTTCTCGGTATTTGGATTAGTCTGGATTATGAAATTAAAATGGCGTAAAACATAAACCCTTTTTATGGAGTGACACCGCATTGAAGCTAGCTCAATGAGCAATGGCTGTCTTCATTACCTATAATCCCCCATGCAGCTGGAACTGCTCTGGGGGCCCATTGATTTTGCATTAAAACAAAAAGAGGCTCACCCTGCCGGGATCCGCCGCACCCTTATCAACTTCATTCTGGCCCAGCTCAGCTGCCATTGGGCTACTTCCCATCATCTGGTCCCTCTGTATCTGTTGGGATGCCAGGGGGCTTCCCATCACCTGCTCCTCCCTCTGGCCTGGCTCGCTGCTCCCAGTGTCCCCTCAGCTTCTCTCCCTCCAGCACCACCTACTCCTCAACGCCGGCTCCTTCTCTCCTCCTTCCTCCTGGGCTGTGGAGCTCAGCACTTGGATACCTTCACCGTCTGGCCACAGCAGCTCGGCAGGCTCTGACTCTCCTGCCACCCGAGTCATGTTGCTGTTTTCTCCCTGCTTACTGCCCGGGCCGCGTTCTCTTCTCGATCTCTCCCCACTTGCCCACCCAAGTCACACTGCTATTCTCTCCCTGCTCACAGCCTGGCCACATTCTCTGCTCACAGCCTGGCCGCATTCTCTCCTCGCTCTCACTAGAACACCTGAAATACACTGTACACGCAGTAAGAAAAATTCAGTTTTCGAGGTGCGATAAGTATGGGATCCTATCACCACTGTATATATTTGTATAGATCATAAAGGGCTGCACCTTACCAAATCCTGGTCAGTCTGGACTGGTCAATCTCGATGTACTATGCTCCAGTCTTTTGTTAATAAAAGCCTTGGTTTGAGTCAACAAGCCTTTGAGTCATTCGCCGCGCTACAATTTTATTAACAAAAATTTCAATGCATGGAGCAAATGCTGCGACCCGAACGCCTCAGCATCGACCCGCAGTCAACTACTGCCCAGAGTGATTTCAGGCACTGGGTGAGGTGTTTCAAGCCATATCTGCAGCGCTCAGACCCCGTTGTGGAGGAAGACGCTGATAAACTGTTGGTTCTAATGTCCGTGGTGTCCATGAGGGTCTACAAAAACATCCAGGATGCGACCTCCTACACAGCAGCCATGAATGTGCTAAAAGGACTCTACAAGCGGCCTGTGAATAAGGTATATGCCAGGCACATGCTGGCGACCAGGAGACAGCAGCCGGGAGAGGCCTACAGAGCCTACCTCCAGGCACTTAAGTTACTGGGCAGAGCATGTACGTGCACTGATAAAACTGTGGACGGGATCACTGATGACTTCATACTGGATGCTTACGTGGCTGGGATTCGATCTAACGAAGTGAGGCAACGACTGATGGAGCACAGGGGAGACAGTCTCGTGGAGACTGTACGATCACTGAAACGACGGAGGCTGCATCCCTAAGCATGGATACCTACATACATGCTTTTAGGTAGCTACATACAGGGCTGGGCCCACCATTACGACGTGAGTAGAACTCCTGCTTTTAATCTGGCCTCCCCACGCCCTGTCGATGGTTTCGCCATATCGGACTCTGGCTTTACCCTACTCTCAATTTTGTCTATGTGTCGTCTGAGTCCAGCGTGCTCGTTGAATGAAGTGATAGGAGAAGGTATTCGTTTTCACAATCAGTTTATTACACAGCACAAGAATAAAGCTTAACAGAGCTCTGGTTCAGTCGTTAGTTCATAGGTCACCTGCTCAGTGAGCTATTCCCCAAAACTGACCCCTATTGTCCAGTCTCTTCTGTTTATATAGATCAACCTTATTACATTGACCAAGAGTTGGCTTTTTTTGCTAGATTCCTTGCATAAGATTTTTCTCAAGCAATTTCCTGCTCTGCACTTATCTAGGGTGTAGACCTCCTATCTTAATCCTCAAGGCCAGAACATCCTGTTGTCTTGATCAGAAATCAATTCATACCCCAGATATTTCTAATTATTTCCTTGTTCTCGTCTGGCCATAGTCTTCTGTTCTAGTCAATACCTCCTTATGACTTAGCATTCGTACTAAATTGGTTTATACATTTTCTCTTCTCTCTTTTGTATTTCTTTCTTTCTTTCTTTGGCTTGGCTTCGCAGACGAAGATTTATGGAGGGGTATGTCCACGTCTGCTGCAGGCTCGTTAGTGACTGACAAGTCTGATGCAGGACAGGCAGGCATGGTTGCAGCGGTTGCAAAGGAAAAATGATTGGTTGGGGTTGGGTGTTGGGTTTTTCCTCCTTTGTCTTTTGCCAGTGAGGTGGGCTCTGCGGTCTTCTTCAAAGGAGGTTGCTGCCCGCTGAACTGTGAGGCGCCAAGATGCACGGTTGGAGGCGATATCAGCCCACTGGCGGTGGTCAATGTGGCAGGCACCAAGAGATTTCTTTTGGAGGCAGCAAATTCTACACGTACCATCATCAGCCAACTTTTCTACATACCGTGTCTGTTACTTAATTGCATTACTATTTCCCTTAAACCTTATAATTGAAGTAAATAGTAAATAGTTACATAGTAATGGATTAATGAATACATAATGAATATTACATAGGCATATTTTCTATGATTACTTAACCCCTTGGTTCCAACAGCCGCCACCACGCTAACCGACACAGGCCTGAAGTGTTACTGTTTTGGGTACCCCAGTTACATCCACAGTGACCGGGGGTCCTCGTTTATGAGTGCTGAGCTGAGGCAGTATCTTCAGTAGCACGGTATTGCTTCAAGCAGGACCACTAGCTACAACCTGCATGGAACAGGCAGGTCAAAAGGGAGAATGCCACCGTCTGGAAAACAATCACACTTTCCCTCCATTCTAAAGGCCTCCCCACCACTCGCTAGCAGAACATCATCCCAAATGCCCTACATTCCATCAGGTCTCTGTTTTGTACTGCCACCAACACTACCCCGCACGAATGCATGTTCTCGTTCCCACAGAAGTCGGAATCGGGGACGACCACACCGGCTTGGCAGATGGTCCCTGGACCTGTCCTGCTGAGATGTCATGTCTGGTACTCAAAAAATGACTCCCTAGTCAACCGAGTAACGCTGCTACACGTGAACCCACACTACACTTATATCGAGTACCCGGACAGGCGGGAGGACACAGTCTCGGTAAGGGACCTGGCCCAAGCTGGATCTAACATTGTAACGTTCTTCCCCAACCTCTTTCCAACCCTCCCCCAAGTTACATGCCAGAACAGGACCAGCAGTTCGTGGACAATGATGGCAGCATACAGACGACGACTGCGTACTAGGAGAAACTGCACCCACACCCAGGGGCTCCAACGACGATCGTGCACTGCCCCTGCCAGCTACTCTGATCCCGGCGCCATAGCGATCATGTCAGACAATCAGGTCACCGGACCAATACAGCCTGTAACCCCTGCATGCTATTCCCCCATGTCTTGCAGTCCTGGCTGCTGACTGTGAAGAACCCAGAGGAACCACCACCCCTACTCCCCCTTTTTTTTAGTCATCCTGGGGTCAGTTCTCAAAGAAGGGATGAATGTGATAGTATGGGATCCTATCACCACTGTATATATTTGTATATATTTGCATATAGTGATAATGATTGGCTGAGAGCCATAGCCACACCTACTGGCCAGGTCATAAAGGGCTGCTCCTAACCAGATCTAGGTCAGTCAGGACTGGTCGACCTCGATGTAATACGCTCCAGTCTTTTGTAAATAAAAGCCTTCGTTTGAGTCAACAATTCTTTGGGTCATTTGACGTGCTATAGGAGGTTTTTGATTTTCGGAATCACAGATAAAAGGATATGGACCTGTATTAAATTTGGATCAAAAAATGTGTACATTATGATTCCATGATATGATAACAACCAAATAATCTGCTTCTGGGCTATAGATTGAGGAATAAAAAAATAACCAGCTACCTAAGGAAAGTTTTCTTGAATTTAAAATAAACCCATGGGTCCAGGTTAAATATTCATTCACTCTCTGCATTTGAAATTTCGGGCTAATATGCTGGAATTGCAAAAGCTTGTTTAGTATTCATATACAATAAAACCCCTGGCATCTGGCACCTATAGGAATTGGTAGGTGCTGGATAAGTGTATTTTCTGGTTGCTTGAGGCTGAAAGCGGATGTTAATGCCTAACTAAAATACCTGCATTTAAGAATAACCAGCTTAAAAGACAAACATTCTGTACTGTACTTACACTAAACAAGCTTCATTTGTATAAATATGTAAACTTTAAAGCATTTTACTTTATTTTCAGTCAGATTCTTTGAAAACATTTAACCTTTGCTGCATCTGTAGGTTCCTCCCCAAAAGACAAACAATAACATTGTAGATAATTAACTCCCCCCTCCCCCAAATTTAAAGATAAAGCCTCTGACCGTGGCAATGCTTATTAAAGCATGGATAAGGAAACACTTTAAGAGAGTCACCCCAATGCCATTGCTGTTTCACAATATTTTATTCAAGCAGCTACTATAAGCAAAGCACAAACAAAGTATTCTGCTGGTTGAATATTTGCTCCCATCTTCACCAAAGTGTTACCCAGAAAACATTTACTTTTACAATATTATACTGAAGTATTTTTTACCTATCATTTTATTTTTTTCTCATTTATTTTTAATTTTTAGAGCTTATATTCTTCAATTTTTTTTTCTGGTTGCTTGAGACTGCTGGGTGCTTGAATTCCAGATATTAGGGTTTTTACAGCATTGCACTCCATGTGAAATTCAATTGGTGCTGTACACACCAACTCTTCCAATTCGCCTGGTAGATAAAATGTACAAACACAAAATGACATCTTCTGTGGTGCAAATTCATGTGGACCATTACCAACGAATATTGGGTGAGATTTATCTACTTTAGAAACCTCGTTGGGATTTCATAACATTCCATCCACTGTTACTTTGAGGGATGCTCTGCAAGTTTCCACCGACTTCTGCACATTTTGGAAACTGCTTGAGAATCACGAGACATGACCCTCTTAAATCCTGTGCTTGCTTTTTGATGGAGGGCACCGTCGCTTCTCATTTATTAATTCCTAGCCTTGCTCCAGTGTTGATCCCACTGTGCTACACAAGTTAAAGGCAGGAAAGATGGTGACATGCATGGGTACAATAATGGTGGAGAGTAGAAGGGTGTGCAAGGGTTCCCCTTTCTGTCCTAAGCTGCTTAAAAGCATTGTATTCTGAGGGAAAACAATCTGCTAGAGGAACTCAACAGGTCAAGCAGCATTAGTGCGAGAAAAAAAAGAATGCTCATCGTTTCAGGATGAATCCGTCATCAAGACTAAGAGCACATCAAAATTCTGCACTCTCAGTTTCTCTCCCACTGATGCTGCTTGTCTTGCTCAGCTCCTCCAACAAATTTTTATTTTGCTTCAGTTTCCAACATCTGCTACCTCTCATGTGTCTCCAATTTATTCTGAGAATTGAGATTTTCCAATTTTTATCCCAATGCTTGACAGGATAGTCAGAACTGATGTTTCCCAAGATGAAGTGGTTAAGGATAAGGAGTTCGAGTCTGAATATATGTGAGTGACTATTCAGCCAGAGGGTAGTAAATCTCTGGAAACCCCTACCCAAGACAGAGCTGGAGACTCAATTGCAAAATATATTCAAGCCAGATTAACTGGTTATTAGTCACAACTGTTCTATCTATTGAGTCAGGATCACTGCCTTTCTGAATATTTCTTCACAGGATCATACATCAGAAAATCTAGCATCCTTTCTTTCAGGCTTGCTTGATTCTCCTGATCCCCCAAATTGATCTCTTACTTTTATCAAGCCATCTGAGAAAGATAATAAGATCAATCTTCTCAAGTGTTCATATCCCCTGAATTAATCAAAAATAGTTAACATTTCAGTTCAATGGCCTTTCTTCATAATTGGACACATCAGCATTTAGTCCTCTCTCTCCACAGACGTAATTTCAGATTGTCAACATCTGTAAAATTTCTGTGGTTGGTGTGAAGTAGTTTAGCTGTGAAAGCAATGTATCCAGATCTCTTTTTAGCTAAATGTGATGGGCATGAAAATGTTATCTTTGGAATTTTAATTTAATCCTGATTTTCTGGGCTGCTAATATACCCGTTAATCTAAAATTATGAATATAAAAGGGACTAATAAAAGCTGACCGAAATAGTAAGACTTTTATATATTCATCCTGGGGTTATGAATATTGTAACATGCCAAATTTACCTTGAGAAAGATTTTCTGTGAATTGCCAAAGCCCATGTCATAAAATCAAGAGCTATTGTATTGGTTCAATGCTGAGACATCAATCCACAAGATTCAAGGACAGTTTCTTCTTTCCTGCTGTTATCAAATTTCTGAATAATCCTCACAACAGTAAAATAATGTTGCCTGTACTCTATATCAACTGATCTCTCGCTATAATTCTGCACTTCTGCACTGTGCCTTACTTCCCGTACTATACAGGAGATGTCTCGCTGGATCACTCACAAAACAAATTCTATCATTAGGCACTTTCAGGTGGCCAATTGCCCCGCATGTAAAGCCGCAAGTTTAGGCCACCTGAATGTGCAGGAGGTGCTCTTGAGGCGAGCTACTTAACCCTCCGAGAGGAATAATCAGCTCAGCTCAGTGGCTCCCCCAGCCACCTGAATGCAGCTGGCTGAAAGCGGATGTTAAAGGGTCAGGCTACTGATCACAGCTGACACTGGGCAGGAGCCGGAGTGTGCTCAGAGCCGCATCCTGTGCGGCTGTGTCCTTCAGGTGGCCAGCGTTGTGCTTTAAACACTGCCACCTAAACGGCAATTTAAAGGGTCACTTCTGCTTCTTCAGGCGCATTCTTATTGTAGAATGCACCTGGGTTAGCACGTATGAAAATAAACAAATTTTGAAAAAACAATAGTTATCTTAGGAGTTCTCAGCATTTTGAGTAAGTTTTCATGAAGTAACCATGATAGACATCCAAGGTATGTGATCTGGAACAAAGTGATTTGAAAATAAATTAGTTAAGTGATAGGTGCCTGGAAACACTTCCGGAATGATGGGCATGAGGATGGAGGAGCACAGGAAAGGGTAGAAGCAGATACCATGGCAATGTTTAAGAGGAAGGGAATGGAGGAATGTCATTCAAGCAGATAGGGTTAGTTTAATTTTTCATCATGGTTGACATAAACATTGGGTCTGTTCCTGTGCTGTACTGTTTAATGTCCTATGTTCTAAGAAGAAATGCTGAAATGTCCATAAACCTCCTTTCCAGCATGGACCACAGAAATGGGGGCTTCAGTCAATGCAGACCATCAAGTATGCATTTCCACTAATCCTAAACTAATCCCGCTTTATGATCACCACTTTCTCATCAACTTCCTTCACATTCTGTCTTTAAGGAGTTTGTACATTTTCTCTGTAATCTGTGCAGGTTTCCTCTTTGTCCTCTGGTTTCCTCCCACACTTCAAAACATTTGGGGGTTGTAGGTGGGATAGAGAATTCTGTCCTAAGAAGTATGATAAGGTATAAACCAGTGGCTTTTAAACTGCTCCTCTAAACACACATTCCACTTTAAGCAATCCCTATGCCATAAGTGCTCTGTGATGAGTAAGGGATTGCTTAAGGTGGTATGTGAGTTTAGTGGGGGCAATTTGAAAACCACTGGTATAAATGAAGACGGTTACAGGGTTCACTATGCAATGATCAACTACTCTGCTGCTTGTCCTTCTCCATTTCTAGAGTTCTGCAGCAAGAAAGTCCCATTAACATCAGAATTGTAGAGTCTACCCAGAGAAAAAAATTACTTAGGTATGTCAACCCAACTGAGCGATGGATATCCAATCAAAGCATTCTATTGATGGCCATCAAAATATGTAGAAGGACGTGAGAACAATTACAATATCTGTCTCATATCAAGGCTAAAGTGCCATTTACCACTGACAATTTAATGATTTTTCTTTGCTTTGCGAAGGTTACTTAAGAGGAAACTGACATGATTGGATTGTCTTTTGCTTTGCTGCCTGCCTTTAGCAGATATTTTGTCAATTTCACACCTCGTTGCAACTAATTAACAGCAAGGTTCAGGTGGAAAGAAATTAGGTTTTGTTTTTAATTGAGGATGTACCAATTTCTATTGTCAGTGGGTAAAAAATAATATTCTGAAGTTATCTGGTCAAAAAAATGGAAACAAAGCTCCCTTTATAAAATTGAAGAGGAGGACACAATTGTATTAGTGTATTTTTCCAGGTCTTATCATTTACGCACACATTAATAAGGATATTTTCATTGGGCAGGCCCATGATCCTTGTTAACCAAAGTTCACAAAGCCTGTGCAGTGAATAGGTGACCACAACCCTTTGACATACACATTTAACATTGAAAGCATATAAAGCTCAATGTTGCTTTTTGCTTCATTATATATTCTTCAGCGCTTGACGTCCTGCTTTGCGGAAACTGCCAAAATGTTTGGCCTGGAAGTCAGCCTGAAGAAAACTGAGGTCCTCCATCAGCCAGCTCCCCACCATGACTACCAGCCCCCCCACATCTCCATCGGGCACACAAAACTCAAAACGGTCAACCAGTTTACCTATCTCGGCTGCACCATTTCATCAGATGCAAGGATCGACAATGAGATAGACAACAGACTCGCCAAGGCAAATAGCGCCTTTGGAAGACTACACAAAAGAGTCTGGAAAAACAACCAACTGAAAAACCTCACAAAGATAAGCGTATACAGAGCCGTTGTCATACCCACACTCCTGTTCGGCTCCGAATCATGGGTCCTCTACCGGCACCACCTACGGCTCCTAGAACGCTTCCACCAGCGTTGTCTCCGCTCCATCCTCAACATCCATTGGAGCGCTTACACCCCTAACGTCGAGGTACTCGAGATGGCAGAGGTCGACAGCATCGAGTCCACGCTGCTGAAGATCCAGCTGCGCTGGTTGGGTCACGTCTCCAGAATGGAGGACCATCGCCTTCCCAAGATCGTATTATATGGCGAGCTCTCCACTGGCCACCGTGACAGAGGTGCACCAAAGAAAAGGTACAAGGACTGCCTAAAGAAATCTCTTGGTGCCTGCCACATTGACCACCGCCAGTGGGCTGATAACGCCTCAAACCGTGCATCTTGGCGCCTCACAGTTTGGCGGGCAGCAGCCTCCTTTGAAGAAGACCGCAGAGCCCACCTCACTGACAAAAGGCAAAGGAGGAAAAACCCAACACCCAACCCCAACCAACCAATTTTCCCTTGCAACCGCTGCAATCGTGTCTGCCTGTCCCGCATCGGACTTGTCAGCCACAAACGAGCCTGCAGCTGACGTGGACTTTTTACCCCCTCCATAAATCTTCGTCCGCGAAGCCAAGCCAAAGGAAGATATTGAAATGTCATGCCAGTAAACTATAAAGTGAAGGTTAAAACTACAAAAAAATTAGATCGTGAACTTTACTGAATCAAGTTACATTATTAGATGCTCAGTAGAAACACACAATTGTGCCCACACATCCTCCATGATTTGGGGTCCCAAACAATCTTTCTAAGTGAAGCAATACTTCCCTTCCCCATTCCCATGCTGACATGTCTGTCCATGATCTCATACACTGCCAGACTGAGACCATCCACAAATTGGAGGAACAACACCTTGTATTTCATCTGGGCACCCTCCAACCAGCTGGCATTAACATCAACTTCACTGGTTTCCATTTAACACCCCCCCCCCCCGCCACGCCCAACCCGGCTCTCCCTTTTCCTTATTTCTCTGTTCCTCTGGATCTCTCTCAATTTCCATCCCCCCTCTGTCCGTTTTTTTCCAGCTCTGCATTCACAGAGTCACCCTCTTCCCCAATCAATTTTCACCTTTCCTCTCTTGTCCTATCCATGTCCAATTATCGTATTTGTCTGTGGGCCTGTGGGTCCCCCACCTTCGCCCCAGCCTTTTGATTCAGGAGTCTGCCTGCTTTTTGCTCATACCTTGAAGAAAGGCTGAGGCCCAAAATGTTGGTTCTATACTTTGACCTCCTATGGAGGCTGCGAAACCTGCCAAGCTCCTCCAGCATTTTGTGTTTTTTAACTACAATTACAGCATCTGCAGACATTTAGATTTCATTTTTTTGGGGGATACTGAAAGTTCAATAAAAATCATCTCAACGGTGACCTAAATTTCCTAAGAATATAAGAGAAGGAGAAAGAGTCAGTCATCCTGTCCTCCCCTACCACTTATCAAGAATTGACCTCGACTTTAGCACCATTTTACTGCCACTATCACAATATCCATTGATTTCCTTTAATGTCCAGAAATCGATGGTCCCTGTTTTAACTGAACACAATGCACCAGCATTCACATCTTTCTGAGGGTAGAGAATTCCAATGATTCATCATCCTCTTAAAAACAGTTTAGTTTTTCCTTTATTTCCACCCTAAATGATCTTTCATTTATTCTCAACCAGTGGTCCCCTGATTGTAGACAACATCAGGGAAAACATCTTCCACGTAGGCAGCTAATTAAACAACTTAGGAAAGTTGCAAGTTTCATTAGGATCTTTCAAATTGCCATGTAAAATAGGGTTAACGGAGCAATTTGCACGGTTAGTGCAGTTTGAAAGGGCAACCCCTGTAGGAACCCAACCAGGTCCCTGACTTATCTCAGAGGCAGTCAGGAAACCCAATAATCCTTACCTAGGTCTTGTCCACACCTGATTTGTAAATGAAAATAGCCGACCCGCTTATTCCAGTGACGCCAGCACTTGTGTGAGTGTGTCACCGGGCAGCCAGTAACTGAACATCCGGCAATACTTCTGGTGAGTGTGTGATACACAATTGCGGGGGTGGGATTCCTCCTTAAGTCACTGGGTTGGCGATTTAATGGGTAGATCCCCCTGTAATTTGAAAGGTGCTTCCAGCATCTTTGTCCCAGTAATCGCACCCGAGTCCCAGGAGGGCTCCCAGGTGCTGCAATTTGAAAGGGGGTTCATGAAATCATCTCTCCTTCTAATGAATATGGCCCTAGTCTGCTCAATCTTTCCTCATATAACAAAGCTCCTATCCGTGAACCAGAATTAAACCACACAGTGATGTCAGTTGTGGTCCGAATGGTCATTGTGTGAGTGTCAATCTCTATCCATCAAACGTGCAGCAGGTGAAAATCTGTTGTATTCCCTCTCCAGTTTTTGAGGATATAGGCCATGAAGCAGGCTACTGGAAATGAAGTGAATGAAAGTACTTTAACTTAATATTCATATCTGCAGAGCATTCCAATTGAAAACAGTTCCTGCAGCATGTGCAGAGAATGGGCTTCCACACAAATGTATTATTGCCCTATTAAGGTTGTTTTTAGCACAATATGATGTCCATTCCATGCTGTTCTTCACATTTAATCTCTCTAAAGGTCTTTTTTATGCAAATAAGTTTTTCCAAATCAATAACTACACTTTTGGAAATTAAGTGGATCCCAATAGCCAGGATCTAACACTTAGTTCTGAAGAATGCCCAATAATCACTCTCAACTGTTTTGCAATTGAAACAAGAAAGTCTGCAGATCCTGTGATTGTTGTTAATACACAAAAGTGCTGAAGAGACTCAGCAGGTCCCACAGTATCCACTGGAGACAAAGATAAATATTACCAATGTTTTGGGCCTGGGCCCTTTGTCAAGGAGAGATACCTTGAAGAAGGACTAAAGTCCAAAGCGTTAGTTGTATATCTTTACTTCCTATGACGCTGTGGCACCTGCTGAGTGTCTCCAATGCATTTTTATGTATTAATTATAAATTACCTGGTATCCAGTATGAAAACCAAAACAGTAAATTGGGATGCATACTGAGGCCACTGCAAGAAGTTTCCAGTGATCAGTAAATTTCTTTCAAAGCGCATTTTCTTTGCTTGAGTTTTATCCCTATTTCTTCTGGTGCTGACGACAGCCTGGGGTTGAGATAAAAGTGTTGGTAAGCGATTCATCTGCAGAAGCTTAATCACTGAAACCAGTCCTTTTTTTTATATATGTGCTTTGAAGTAAATATATATTGCTCATAAATTAAAAAGATCTGAGCAGAAAAAAAGCATGATAATTGTATTTTTTATAAACTAATCTCCGCAATGATGCTAACTTGAGCTTGTATTTTTATACATGTGACAATTCGGTTTATGTGCATACTTTCTGTGGCAGAGTCCGATTTTTCAGGCTGAAAATTTGCAAATCAATGGAGTAGAGATAGAGAAACTGTGAAATATACATTAGTCGTTTATAATACAGAATAAAGACAGATGTACATTTCCTTACTACCCTTTCTTCACTGAATACGCAAATACATTTTACAATGTTTGGATGATATAATCCACCTTGCAGATTGTGACATCTGCTCCAAGCCTGCAATCACCGCTTACTCTCCCATTTACATATAGTGGATGAGAGCTTTCTGATTTATAAAAATTAAATATTGGCAGTGCAATTTAAATGATAAAAATGTTTTATAATATCTCCAATTGCAGTTTCTTTCACAAATAAGTTTTTCATTCTCACATTAACAGTTCCCTTTCTGAAGTGCAATGGCTGGCATAATTATTTTGAATTCTTCTCACATTTATATGCCTGTCAAATGGGTTTAAAGCATTTTTCTCTTTCTTCACATGTCCTGGGTTGCTGACAAGTGCGTCAAGAAAATAAAAATAAAACTGCCTAGAACATTTATCAAAAGATCATGTATACCCTTTGCACTGAATGCAATTAAACAAGAAAGTCTGCAGATACTAGCGATTGTATTGCAATCCACAAAACTGCTGGAGAAACACAGCAGGTCACATAGAGTCCATAAGAACCAAAGGTAATCAAAGTTTCGGGTCTGAGCCCTTCTTCAAGGTATAAGCAGAAAGAAAGCAGGCATCTGAATAAAAAGGTGAGGGCGGGGGGGGGGGGGGGGGAACAATGGGTCAAGGGAAAGGGGGGGAGAGTACAGGCCAAAAGGCAAGAGAAATGTTGGTTATCTATCTACTTTTGCTTCCTATGGACACTTCATGACCTGCTGAGGTTCTCCATAAATCTTTGCAGAAATCTGTCTCTTAAAATCTAAACTAATTCAGGATGCAAACAAAAAAGTGACACACAGAAGTCTGCAGATGCTGTGATTGTTGTAAAAACACGCAGCAAATGCAGGAGGAACTCATCCAGTCTCGCAACATCCATCGGATATAAAGATATATTACTGACATTTCAGGCCTGAGCCCTCCTTCAGGGTATAAGCAAAGAGCAGGCAGGTATCACATAAAGACTGGGAGAGAAAGGAGGAATAATGGGAGGGGAGGAATCTCAACCAACAAACAAACCATGTCAATTGGATATGATAAGAGGAAAGAAGACAGAGGGAAAAGGGAAGAGAGAGAGAGACAGAGACAGAGCTGGGGGAAAGGTGACAAGGGGAAAATGCATTTTGTGTGTGTGTGTGTGTGTGTGTGTGTGTGTGTGTGTGTGTGTGTGTGTGTGTGTGTGTGTGTGTGTGTGTGTGTGTGTGTGTGTGTGTGTGGTCTGAATACAAGAGAACAAAGGCAGTAAAAATACTTCCCCAGTGATCTATTTTCACATAGATGATCCATGCCTGCAAATCAGAGAAGATCAGCACATTTAATTAATGTAATTCCTTTCAGTTATTCATGTACAAGATTCACCTTCTGAGTTTTTGGTGTAAAATGGCTTTTATTGATGGAAGAATTGCTCAGACATATCAGAGTTCAATTGTACAAACTATTGATCAATCAAATTTCAAAAGTGCCAAAAGTTAATTTCGGCTCTTTCTGGAAGCTATGGGAAACAAGAAGTAGGTGGAAGCTGACAACAAAAGAAATTATGCAATAGTGATTTTAGTGGCAATTTAGTTATGCTTGAACATAGCACAATAGCTGAATGCTCCAAATGCAGGGATGCACAAGATCAAAACATCTGTGTATGCTGGAAAGATAAATGAAAACTAAAAATTAGATTTTGCTGTCACACCTTCTGATTCCTCTCCCTGGACAACTATCCCATAAAGGGCACCAGATCACTGTCTCCCACACTGCCACAGATCTCATTAATTAGATCTCCTCTCCACAGCATCCAATGTGACAGTGCCTCAACCCTGCAAATCCCACTTCTATCTCTTATCCAAAATCCACAAACAGGACTGTCCTGGTTGACTCAATGTTTCTGTCTGCTCTTGTCCCAGTGAAATTGCCTCCTGATATCTTGACTCTATTTTGTCTCCTCTTGTCCAATTCTTTCCTACCCACATCCATGATATCTTGCATGCTCTCCACCATTTTCACAACTTTCAATTCCCTGGGCCTCATTGCCTTATCTTCACTATAGAAACCCAGTCTTTATAGACCCCCATCTCCCACCAGGAAGGTCTTAAAGCTTTCTACAATAAAAATCCAACTAGTTCCCTTTCATCAACATTCCCATCGATCTGGTAGAACTTGTTGTTATCCTTCACAACTTTTGATTCTTTTCCTACAAACATGGATCATTGCTATGTCTGATGTTCCAAACCTTCTCCGGGGATACTTTCCAACATTTTTTCCAATACATCAATGACTGCACAGGTGACTGGGGAAGAGGGGGGAGGGTTAATGAAAACCAGGGCAGTCTATATTAATGCCTTCTGGTTGGAGGATGCTCAGTCAGAAGTTGAGGTGCTGTTCCTCCACTTTACGAGTGGTCTCAGTCTGGTAGTGCGTGAAACAGACAGGACAGTCCTTCCCCAAGCAGCATTATTTGAATTCTGAGACTTTCTGAGATTTCCTGTTTCTGGCTCATCCTTACTCCCTTACATGGCTTTTGTGCCTTTTTGATCAGGATAGAGGAGTTCAGGGACCAGGTGAGATCATTGGAAATGTGGACACCAAGGAATTTAAAACTTTATACACATTCCACCACAACCTCATTGATGTAAGTAGGGACATGAGTGTGGCTTCCAGCATGCCTCAACTCCACAATGATTTCCTTGATCTTCTGAGTGTTGTGTCATTTGCGAACTTGATTATGGAATTAGAACAATACAGGAACACAGTCATAGGTGAAAAGAGAATACAGGAGAGAGCTCAGCGCACAGCCCTGGGGCATACCAGTGTTCAAGGTGAGAATGGAAGAGAAGAGATTGCCTAAATTAACAGAATGTTGACATCCCTCAATTACAGAGGGATGAGCTGATACCAAGCTGATGAAGTTTGGGGATCAGTTTGGAGGGAATCACAGTACTGAATGCCGAACTAAAGTCAATGAACAGCATTCTCACATAAGAGTTGGAGATGTCCGAGGGTTTCTACAGGTACATTAAAAGTAAAAGTGGCAGAGTGAAATGCTGTGGAAATGGCATCTCAGTCGACCTGTTGATATGATAGGAAAATTGATGAGAGTCCAGGGTGATGGATGAACAGAATTTCAAATGTGATAAAACCAGTCTCTCAAAGCACTTGGATGAAAGTCATTCAGACTTGTGACGGTGAGGTGCTTTGGCACTGGCATGATGGTGGCAATCTTGAAGCTTATGGGAACAACTGCCTGGGCCAGGGACAGATTGAAAATGTCCGTGAAGACCCAGCCACACTGTTCTGCACAGATTCTAAGTACACAACCAGGTATACCATCCAGACCAGCTGCTTTCCGTATATTCACCCTACACAGGGTGGCCCAAACATCATATATGGAAAGCGAGAGAGGCAGTTCATCAGGTGGAAGATCCACTTTGAAGGAGATTGTGTTCTCTCAATCAATTAAGCTTCACAGAGAGGGAGACACAGCTGGAAGGGGCCACAGTACTAATGGTTTATAGTCTGTAATGATCTGCATGTCATGTCACATGCGCGGGTGTTTAAATGCTCTTCGATCTTTTGTTTGCATGTATGTTTAGCAGGAGAGATTCCCCTCCTTAGGTTGGCCCTGGCTGAGCCATAAGTCTCCCAGTCTCCAGATCTGATGGTTAAATCTCTGTCTTTGAGCAGACGGCAAACCTCACTGTTGATCCATGATTTTTGATTAGCCAATATTTTTTATTTGTTTTTGTGATGTCTCTCCATCCACGCACTTGTTGATGTACTCGAGGACAGAATTGGTATATAAATCGATATCAATCTGAGAATCTGTGGTAGCATGGGCCACAAACACACTCCAATCTGGATGTTGAAAATGTTGCTGAAGAACAAAGCCAGCTCCCTCAACCCCGATCTTAATAGTCTTCATTGTGGGAATGCACGTTTAATGTCTGAGCTATACTTGGGAAACAGAAACAGTGAAAGATGGCCAGACTGTCCCAGGTGAGGGAGGGTGGTGGTTTTGTAAGCATCAACCATATTTGTATAAACCTGATCTAAAATTTTATTTCCCCTCATGATACATTTTGGTAAAATCCTGGAAGCACGGTACGTAGATTGCAATGATTAAAGTTCCTACCACAATAAAGGCTCTGTCTGGATCCAATGTCAATCAGCATTGAGGTCTTTCATAGTTACTTTAGCATTAGCATCCAGTGGTACATAAACAGCAACACCAATGAGACATGAAAACTCTTGTGGTTGATAAAAAGGTCTACACTTCGTGATCAGGTATTCCAGATCCACATAACAAATAAGTATCAGGAATGGTAGAGTTAAGTGCACCATGATTGATTCACATAGACGCATAAAACACCCCCTCTACTTTTACCCATCGTTACTGCCACACTGTCAGCCCTGTAGACTGCATGCCCTTCCAGTTCCGTCACATTGTTTCGTACATCGCTGTTTAGACATGTCTTTTTTGTATGAGGGTCCAAATCCTTAATTCATCCAGCTTGTTCATCAAAGACTGAACATTATCGAGAAAGACGCTAGGTAATGCTGGCCAGAGTGGATTTTGTCTTCGTCTAGCACGCACACTTCCCCTGTCTTTGCTTACGGTCTTGACACCGGCGCCGGACCCTTCTGGTCGAGGTGAACTGAATATGGTGTCCTTACTAACTTCGGAGATATTTGGTCAAAATTGAACGAATAATCCAAACTCGTATCATCACATTTGAAATAAATGTACAAATGTGACTGTTCGGTGTAGGTGTAATTCGCACAGCTGAATCGCATACTCCAGATTTCAGAAACTGCAATCTCTCATGGAAAGAGAAACGTGAGTTACCATTCCATCAGGATTGGAAAAACATCGACATAACTATGTTTCAAGATGCAAAGAAAATTAGCAGTAAAGAAGGAACACCAAACATTGTCTCGAATGGGGCAGATAGCCGTAAAGGTCAAATGACAAAAGAGATAATAGCATAAGCCAAGAGGAGGAAACTATGCAGCAGGATTATCTGAATATACCAAAGGGATGATGGAAATCTAGAACTGCAGAGAATGCAAAACTTGACTTACCCAGGATGTTAGCAACAATTCGTATTCAGATAGTAACTTTATGACCAAAGTAGGCAGGATAACAGCGTGAGTGCTGAGCTTGCAGGTGGATTCTTGCCGGTGAATTCAGCACTGTGCTCCCACAAAAATCCAACGCAGGTGGAAAGAAGCACATCTACTGACCTTGTTTTTCTGAAACCCAGAAGAAGGCATTTTTGGAAAGCTGTGGGAGGCAGAGAAATGGGAAAGCTTGTTATTTTCACCATTACTCCATGCTTTGCGCAGTCTATGATTGGTAGAGTGCTCCTAAAGTCTCTGCAATGGATTTTTCCCACTTGGAAGGAAGTTTTATGATCCTTTAACATTTATTTTAATGGTTATTTGGTTATCTGTAATGAAATTGAATATTTTCTATTTATTGTAATGACTGTCTTGCTTTCTACAATGAAATGCCCCTTTTACTTTTGAAATTACTTGAACTTTTTTCAAATTTATATGGTTGTTAAACCATTTATATGTACGAATGACTTTCTTTTATTTTACATTTCTTCACATTCACTGGGTTGGCAGAAAGAAGAATCCCAAGATGAAGGAGAAAATAGTCTGGGCAAGTTAGATTCAAATCATTTGTTCTCACAGTGGAATATTAAGTTGGAAGCAATAATGAGTCAGATGCAAGAATATAGAATTAAAGGGAAACTTACCTATATGTTAGTAGAATTGCCTTGCTTAAGGCTATTACATCTCATGTTTAACCAGCTTTTGTGGGGGGAATTGATGAGATAGATAGCAAGAAACTTTACCCCACACTCACAGATGTGAACCAACTAGATGAACACTATAACCAAGTACTAAGAAAGGGATTAGTATGGGTAGGTACTAAAATTGTTAGCAATGAACATGGTGGGCTGAAGAGCTTGCCTGTTCCTGTGTGGTTTCTCTCTAGGGAATGTGTGGTAATATTTTCAAGCTGATTTTGCAATGCAGTATGTGTCCTGCAATGCCTTTCCATGAATGTGGCAATGACACTCATGTGTGTGATTTTAGTCAGGGTCAGGTGAGAAGCTGCCCTCTCTGCACCGCAGTGTCCTCATTCTGGAAGACCTTGAACACCAACAAAGGGAATGGTACATCACATTCCACTTGATCTCTAACTTCCCTTATCTGCTTGACCCATCAATGAAACTCATTACTCACATAAAATGAATCCGGTATATTTATTAACTGTAAGGGTATTCCAGTTCATTAAATTTCCATATCCAGCTTCAAATCATATATGTACATATTGATCATGGGGGTGGGGCAATGGAGAAAGAGTCATTATGGCTTTCTTTTCTCCAGCATGCAGACTGCCATATTGTCCTAAGTGGAATGCATCCAGGATTCGATTGACGGACAAGGTGTTCAAGTTCTTGTCACATGTATTGAAAATACAGTTAGAAAACTTGTTTTACAAGCAGAACAGTAGACAGCTCATGCATAGTACAACAAGCAAGGCTCAGTGCAGAGGTGCAAGTACTGAGTTACAGAAAAAAATCAGTTGGAACAGAACAAAGGGAACATGATTTTGCTATTTTGGAGTCATTCAGGAGTCTGATAGCAGCAGGAAATAAGCTGTCCTTGAACTTGTGAATCTTCTTCCTAATGGGATGTGGTGAAGAGACTATGGCTGGACTAGGATTTTAATATGTTGGCTGGTTTTCCAAGGCAACAGGACTTATAAATGGAATTAATGGAGGGGACAGAAGAGGGGAGTTTTGTGACGGACTGATCCATATTCACAATCTTTTGCAGTTTCTTGCAGTCTTGGGTGGAGCAGTTCCTGTACAATGCAGTGATGCGCCTTGATAGGATGCTTTCAATGGTGCACCTATAGAAGTTGTTAAGAGATATTGGTGGCAATCCAAATTTCCTCAGGCTTCTGAGGCAGTACACAATTTGGATTTTCCCAGCTTCTCCTTTTACTGTTTAATATTTTACATTTCAAGTATGTATCTGATGATTTTGATGTTAATTTGTTTTTGTTCCATGAAGTGGGAGATATTTGGCAATTCATTCAATGCAATTATTCATCCAGAAAATATGTATCAAGTTACAGCGCCAGTACCTAATGTAGGTCTAAGTTACAAACCAGAAAGTGTCAAGTTATATTTACATCCACTGAATTGGCTTTCCTCAGGCTTGAATTGGTACAATTAGCATTGGCCCATGAAGTCAATAAGACTACCATGGTAGTTTGCTCCACACTTTACCATCTGTAGTCTCTCTTGTGTTCCCCCAACTACCATGGGTATTGCTTGCTTTCTCAGGACACCAAGTCTAAGAGTGTCACCATTGGGTAAGACCAAATTGACTCGATTGTTCAGTTGACAATAATCAAATGACAAAACCTAGTTTAACCAAGTACAATCCATGTGGTCCTAAAAAGCACATAATTGCTGCTGTGAGGTCAGTGCTAAGGTGTTAACTCTTAAGTCACCCAAATTAAATATAAACAGAGCAACCAACTGGAATCAGTATCCCATGAACTGCAAGAATATCCAAATAAGGTAAAATGGTTAAACATAAAAAGAAAATAGCTGAGTATCATGATGGAGTAAAAAGCTAATGGAAAAGCTGATTATGAAATGTGAACATTGAATAAAATGACTGTCTTAAACACTGAAATATAGTTAAAAAAGGGCAGGTTGTAGGATTATAGGTTGCTCCATAGCAACCCACAGATAATGAAATGTTTTCATTGGCAAGAGGTAACTACTGAAAACATCATTGCTTGGAAATTGGATCATGTAGCACTGCTATGTGATCCAAAATCAATTTTGCCTGGAGTAAATTGCACTAGTGATCATTTCTGGGTGAAGTCTCGCCAATCACAGAATTGAAGCAGACATTTTTCACCCACAGGATGTTGGAATCTGGAATGCTTTGGCTGTAGTGAAAGTGGGTACGTTCAAGTTCAAGTTCCAGTTGATTTATCATCCAATGGTACAAGTACAACCTGACGAAAGAGCGTTCTCCAGTCCTTGGTGCAATACACAACAAATACACATGCAGATATTACACACATACAAAAAAATGATGCATTTGCTCAAATACATATATGCATGTATTAAAATAAATAAATATTATTGTTAAATAAATGGGAAAGTCACGGAGGGTTTGATAGAGCAGTTCCTCAGTCATTCAGCAGACTCACTCCCCTGTAGGAGGAAGATGTTCCTCAGCCAAGTGGTTATAGCTCTGACAATCCTGTATCTCTTTCCTGATGGGAGTAGCCAGAAGATGCTGCTTATGAGGAGGTAGAGGTCCTCACTGATTTTGTGAGCCTTCCTTAGACAACAATCCTGGTAAATCTTGTCGATGTGGGGGGGGGGGGGGAGAGGGAGAGTTGTGGAGGGAAATGCTTGTGATTCTCTCTGCCCCCTTATGGTCCTGTGGGTTGACTCCAATTTGATGCTCTACAGCAATTGTAGCACACGATGATGCAACTGGCCAGGAGATATCGTGTGTCCACTTCTTAAGTGGACTCCGAGAAACTTGGTGGTGTCCTCTCTCTTCACTATTGAGCTATTAATGCATAGTGGATGGTGGTCATACCTGGTTCTCTTGAAATCCACAATCATCTTGTTGTCTTGTCCACATTGAGACTCAAGTTGTAATTCTCGCACCATTTCACATTGAGATTTTCCACTTCTCATCGTTGTTGCTGATGAAGTCAACTACTGTCATCTGCAAACATGATGACTCTGTTGGAGTGGATCTGGTGATACAATCGTAGATCAGAAGCTTGAAGAGGAGCAGGCTGAGGTACACCAGTATGATGGTGTTTGATGTTCTGCTGCCAATCCTGCCAGACTGTGGTTTTACCATTAGGTACTCTCAGAATATTTAAGAACTATGTAACTGAGCATTTGAATCACTAAAGCAGAGAAAGCTGGAACTAGTATATAGTTAAGTTCTTGTAAAAATGCACCAGAATGCTGTAGGAACTCAGACGGTCTTTTCAGCATCCATAAAAAGCAAAGATATACTGTCGACATTTCAGGCCTGAGCCCTTCTTCAAGGATTAAGCAGAATGAGCCAAAGGGAGGAAATCTCAGAAAGTCACAGAATTCAGACAATGCTGGGTGGGGGAGGAATCCAGACCAACTAAAGGAGTTAAGTAGATATGATAAGGGACGAGGAAAGAAATTATCATGTTTGTATGAAAGGAGACAGGGAAGGGAGAGGCAGAGCTGAGGGAAGGTAATGGGGAAGAAGTGAGGAGGGGGCGGGGGTGTTTTAATGAAAGCCAGAGAAGTCGATATTAATGCTCTTTGGTTGGGGTGGGGGGAAGTACCCAGTCAGAACATGAGTAGTGTAATGGATAAATATTGGGGGGATTTGGTAAGATTTAGAGTAGGTTACATACATACACACATTTTAAAACAGATCTTATTTGAAAGACTGAAGAATTCATATTCAGTGACATTGGATCTTTGGAGACTTTTATGCACATTTCACAAGTAGGTGTTAATTGAAATGACATCATGAAATGAATAGACCATTGTTTGGAATTGGAGACAGGCTGGATGGTTGGATAACTAAAAGGCTTCTGACCTTTCTGCAAAGTGCCTACAAAGGGTCACTTCCGGATTTTGTTTACCTAAGACACCAGCTTGACCAAGAGTGGAGAACTCCTGTGGTTTGCTGAAGAAGGTGGGGGTTTTGGCAAGTGGGCTTTCTGGCGGTTGGCAGTTGGAGAGAGAGGGAGAGAAGACAAGCCCTCTCAGCTAGTGTGTGTGACACTGAAAGAGACTGAGCAGTCACGGCTGAAACAAGCCAGGAAGAGCTGGTTGGAATCAGAGCAGTGGATGGCTGGAAGTGCTATCTGACTGACGTTTCTCTTGGAATAAGTGGAACAGAAAGGAACTCTGTGACAGCCTGAAAGAAAGAGGTTACCATCTGGAGAACCCTGATGGGGCAAGTTTCATCCGCGAGACATTGAGGTGACTAATGGTGGTACCTCGGTTGTAGAAATCCTGGAACAAAAAATCTCTCTCTGCAAACCCTACAAGAACCGTCCTGAGCTGTAAACATTCACTTTTCGAGCACCAAAGTCTGGTGAACTTTATACATGATACATTCTGTGCACAGTATAAGAATTGCCTGCAACCAGAGAACTTGGAAGAAGGAGAAGTGAGATTGAACTGTGAACCAAAGAACTTTTAAAAGATTTACACACACATTACATACACGTGCACTTAGAATTAGAAGGGGGTTAATTTGGGTTAGTTAAGTATAGAGATAAGTTAAAGATTGATTCTATTTTCATGTTTAAAGTTGATTAAAAACAACATTAGTTTAAGTAAATACTTGTCTTGGTAAATGTCTATTGCTGCTGGGTTTTGGGGTCTTTTGGGCTCGTAACAGTAATAATTCCTCCAGTTTGTGGGTGGTCTCAGCCTGGCAGTGCATAAGACCATGGCCAGACATGTCAGCAAGGAAATGGTATGGGGAATTGAAATGGGCGGCCACTGGGAGATCCACACTACTGTGGTGGGCAGAGCCAAGGCACTCTGCACTGTCACCTTCCCGAGAAACACCATACATTTATCCTAATTTTAATGCTACCAATTTTAATGCTAACTACAAACTTACTAACCATGCCAGCTTTATTCTCATCAGATAGCTGATATAAATAATGAATATCAAGGAACACAGTACTAAGAACAACAGGGAACACTGAGGCACATCACTTGCAACATAATTCCCAAATGAAAAACATCCTCCCACTACCTGCTTTCTCCAAATGGCAAGCTAATTCCTCGCATGTCCTGGATCCCATGCAATGTTATCTTCTGGATTAGCCTACAATGAGGTGACTTGTCAGACTTTGATGGTCTATGTTGTCAATGTCTCCCCTCTGCCCTCATTAATTCACCTGGCCATCTCTGCAAAATATTCCTTATTATTTTCTTTAGCTCATTGAAGAATTTCTCTGTTAAAGGAATTGGTAATGATTGAAATAGGTATTGTTTCCAATGTTCTAAGTCATCTTGTAATTTCTTAATTAATGGCTGATAATTTAATTTGTATAGATGGCCTAGATTACTATCTAGTCTAATACCTTGGTATCGGATTGCTTGTGTTTGCCATTTAAATGGTGATTCTTTTTTAAACTTGTGAAATCCGCATTATTCATTGGCATCGCTTCACTTTTATTTGCATTGATCTTGTAGCCCGATATTTCTCCATATTCCTTCAATTTCTTATGTAATTCTTTTATTGATAATTCTGGTTCTGTTAAGTATACTATGATGTCATCTGCAAATAGACTGATTTTATATTCCTTCTCTTTTATTTTTATCCCTTTTATTTTATTTTCAGTTCTTATCAGTTCTGCCAATGGTTCTATTGCTAAAGCGAATAGTGAGGGACATAGTGGACATCCCTGCCTAGTTGACCTGCTTAATTTAAATTGGATTGATATATATCCATTTACTGTCACCTTCACCATTGGACCCTTATATAATGCTTTAATCCAATTAATATATTTCTCTGGTAGGTTGAACTTTTGTAATACTTTGAATAAATAATTCCATTCTACCCTGTCAAAGGTTTTCTCTGTGTCTAAAGCAACAGCCACTGTTGGAGTCTTATTTCCTTGTACTGCATGAATTAAGTTAATGAACTTACAAACATTGTCCATTGTTCGTCTTTTCTTAATAAATCCAGTTTGATCTAGTTTTACTATTTTTGGTACACAGTCGGCCAATCTGTTTGCTAATAATTTTGCTATTATCTTATAATCTGAGTTAAGTAGAGATATTGGTCTATACAATGCTGGTGTTAATGGATCTTTACCCATCTTTAGTATTACTATAATTATTGCTGTTTTACATGAATCTGGCAAGTTTTGTGTTTCTTCTATCTGGTTCATTACTTCCAGGAGATGAGGAATTAGTAACTCTTTAAATGTTTTATAGAATTCTATTGGGAGTCCGTCCTCCCAGGTGTTTTATTGTTCGGTAGCTTTTTTAATATATCTTGTATTTCCTCTATTTTAAATGGTTTCATTAATTTGTTTTGCTCCTCTTCTTGCAATTTCGGTAGTTCATTTTTAGCTAGAAACTCATCTATTTTGTCTTCTTTCCCTTTGTTCTCAGTTCGGTATAATTGCTTGTAGAATTCCTTAAAGTTTTCATTGATTTCTGTTGGATTATATGTAATTTGTTTGTCCTTTTTCCTCGATGCCAATACCATTCTTTTAGCTTGTTCTGTCTTAAGCTGCCAAGCTAGTATTTTGTGCGTTTTTTCTCCTAGCTCATAATCGCCTCAAACCGTGCATCTTGGCGCCTCACAGTTCGGCGGGCAGCAACCTCCTTTGAAGAAGACCGCAGAGCCCACCTCACTGACAAAAGACAAAGGAGGAAAAACCCAACACCCAACCCCAACCAACCAATTTTCCCTTGCAACCGCTGCAACCGTGTCTGCCTGTCCCGCATCGGAATGTCAGCCACAAACGAGCCTGCAGCTGACGTGGACATTACTCCTTCATAAATCTTCATCCGCGAAGCCAAGCCAAAGAAGGAAGAAGAAGAAGATAATACTTCTGCTTTATTTTCATTATGTTCTGCTCCACCTTATATGTTTGTAGAGTTTCATATTTTATTTTTTTGTCCACCAATTCTCTTCTTTTTGTTGGATCTTCCCTTGTTGCTAGTTCTTTTTCTGTACTTACTATTTCCCTTTCCAGTCGTTCTATTTCCCGATTGTAGTCCTTTTTCATCTTAGTTACATAACTTATTATCTGCCCTCTGATGAAGCCTTTCATTGCATCCCATAATATAAATTTGTCTTTCACTGATTCCGTATTTATTTCAAAGTACATTTTAATTTGGCGCTCAATAAATTCTCTAAAGTCCTGTCTTTTGAGTAGCATGGAGTTTAATCTCCATCCATATGTGGGATGTCCTCCAGTTCTATTGGTAATAACAGGGGTGACTCTGCAAAATATTCAATCACATTTTTCTACTAAGGTGAAGTTTATATAGACAATCAAGATTCAACATTCAAGATTCTTTTATTGCCATGTAATAAAACAAAAATATGTGATATTTCATGAAATTTCCTTTAGTCTGCAGTAAGACAGACAAAGATTCGGCATGAACAGAAATTGCCCAGCGCCCCTTACAATCAGAGAAAGAAAAGCAAGAGAAAGTCCCCAAAGTCACTGAGTGTCCACGGATTCACCTCCAGCCCACTTGCTGCCTTTGCAGCCACACAGACTTCAGTCCAAACCATCAGTAACCTGAGCTCCAGATTCAAACCTCTGACAAGATCAGGAAGCCTTCAGTGCCCTCAGCAGCCTCTCGCATCTCAGTTCTGATACCTGGTAGTCTCGAGCCAGTCTCCAGCAGTCTGCAGTCTGATGCAATTCCCTTGACTGTAGTTGCCAGCAGCCCGCCCCAGCCCTGTAGGTTTTCTGCAGTCTTAGAGCCCCTTGCAGGTCCATTGCTGCGGACATCCAGCCCATGGGATGTCTCCTCGACTTCTCTTTCTCAAAAAGGGGTTGGTGTCCCCATTTTCTGATCCCCTACACCACTCTTCTGCTTCCCTGGAGTCTGCATCCCCTTACGGGCACTGCCAATCATAGGAGCTGCCATCTTGGGCCCAGACCACGCAGTCCCAGGATTTTAAAGTAAACTACCATCAGCTCCTTTAACAGGCCATTTAAAGTTTGTACGGAGCTGATGGCCATTGGACTAGGCGGTTGGGCCCACATGGGTGTGGACTGTGTCTCCTCTTCCCGCTCTCCGCAGGTCCGCACCAGTGGCAGTGCTGCCGTTACAGCAGCTCCAGCAGCACCACCATGTTTTTTGTATCGGTCATGACCACTGTATATTTCTCGGCAGTAGCAATGAGTCTTTGCCATATTACTCAACTTTCTGTTTATTACATAATGAATAAGGTTACCTAGATTCGCTACTCTTAATTAATTAATCTATTTTGAATTCAGTGATGAGATAGTAAATGTGTCAGGCAGTGGGATTGCTGACTTTCATGAGGTAATAACACAGACTTTCTTGTCAACAGAAAGGGTTTCCATTCCCACAACAGAAGGTTAGACATTGGTCCACTCCGTCACGAGAAAAACTTACTGATAACCAATGCCACCTCTCCTGTTGGCACCCATGACTCCTTCCTTCTTTCTAGGGAAGTTGACACCGCCAGAGTTTCAGCAGCCAGCGGGATGGATCACTTCTGTGCTGACTGAACCCTTTGGCCTATGTCCCAACATCAATGATGTCCAGACTGCATTGTAACCAAATTAGGTGAGAATAATGCACATAATAATATGCTGATCAATGTACTGATTCGACTTGCATGCATTGAGGGGCTAAATTTTCTAGCTAATAAAGTCCACACTCATTTAGTAATGAGAACCCCACCAATGCTGGTGCCAAGGAGGGGGCGGTATTCATGGGCATTGTATTGCGACGTATTGTGCTCTCTTGCCTGTACTATGTATGATCAAGGTTTTATTTGAAATGTACAAATTATCTGTCTTTTCTTAAGCTGCGTTCAGGTGGAATCACCTGGAGAATGCGGCTCTGGAGTGGCTGTGGGTGTCTGCGAAGGGACGTTCAGGTGGCAGCGCTGAAGCCGATGTTCTGCCACCTGAAAGGTCTGCAGCGGGGAGAGGTGCCGCGGAGCAAATGCTGGCTCCTGAGTCAGGGCATGGGCAGCCATCTGACAGCTCGCCTCCCCGCTGCTAACACCCCCCTCCTCGCTGCCTGACAACTCCCTGGTACAGGACTATGGGACTGGAGCAGCCGGCTTGGGATATCAAGGCTGAGGCAGCCGGTGCAGGACTACAGGGCTGGGGTGGCCGGCGTGGGACATCAGGGCTGGGGCAGCCGGCTCGGGACTACAGGGCTGGGGCGGCCGGCATGGAACGTCAGGGCTGGGGCAGCCGGCTCGGGACTACAGGGCTGGGGCGGCCGGCGTGGAACGTCAGGGCTGGGGCAGCTGGTGCGGGACTATAGGGCTGGGCCAGCCCTGATGACCCGCGCCGGCCGCCCCAGCCCTATAGACCCGCACCGGGGGACTGTCAGGCAGTGGGGACTTGTAGGCACCTGAAAGCTGCTAGCCAGCTTTGCCTAGTGCTGCTTTCAGGTGCAACGGGGGATTCTCCGAGCAGGAGAATATACCTACAGGAGGAGGGTTAGGTAAGTGCTCCTCCTGGCCGGGTTCTCCACTAGAGTCTTGTGGTTTTGTCTCCATGTGCTATAAGCACACACATTTGTCTGTTACTTCGGAGGGAGGGGGAAGCGTGACAGCGGTGCATGGAGAAGGTTCATGGCAGGTACGACAGTACGGCATCCGCTAACCCGAGTGAGTTTTTGAATGTCAGTTTGTGACCACCCCAAAAATGCTCCACATTTGTGACAGCGACTCTGTATGCAAATGATTATTTCAAGCCTTTGGATCAATTGGCCATTTCAAGATGAACCATGGATCATAAATGATGAGGTACCAGCGCAGAAGCACCAGGTTTTAGTATATTCATGTCAAATGAATGTTCTCACTAAAGTCCAAGATCTCCTGCACAGGTCATTATTTTAACTAATGTCTTTGCACCTATTCCTGTTGTACTCAATTTGAGTAAAAGAGGTTTTTTAAGCAATGGGCAACAGAGAGCAACTGTTTAATCTTACCACATCAAGTCCATCATATTTCACAGTTCTAACAGAGTGCCCCTCCCCCTCCCACACACACACACACACACACACACACACACACACACACACACACACACACACACACACACACACACACACACACACACACACACACACACACACACACACACACGCACGCACGCACCCCTACCTGCCGGTGGAAGATATTTCGAGAACAGAAAAGAATGGTGTGATCATACACAATCGTTACAAGAATAACATGGTAACCGTGGCCTCATTCAAATTATTTTGCAATGTGCTAAGACTTTCATTTTGAATGGGAAAGATCACTCACTGTTTTGCAGCAATTAAGGTTTGGCTTAGCCATCCATGACATTGGCATCCTTTCAGTTGAGGGACTGCAGGGTGCACAGGAATAACAGCATCAATCACACTAGTGTGTTTTATACTAATACCATGCAGAATATAACTTTTTTGCATTTCTTGTGTCCTGAAAATCTTTTATAACTGCAAGATTAAGTAATATATAAATAGACTCCCTATCCAAAGCCCAATCCCCTGTCTGTAGACCATTTCCTTCAGAGGTTTCATTTTTAAGTTTTATTCTAATGTAAAGTACCCAAACAATATTTAAAACTTTGTTTTGAACAATTTCATGTTCTTGATTTGGTGTTAGCGCTAAATGTAACAATGTCTTAACAAACCAAATGCAATTTCCATTTAAAATATTTAATAAAAAATACACACACATAAATCCAATACATAAAATGGAATAAACCGCTTTCGGGTAACCAGAATACCCAACTGTAAAGCTGCCTATTTTATCCCAATGCGGCTCTTGGGTGGCCATCTGAAAGTGGAGAACTCGGCCAGGAGGAGCACTTACCTAACCCTCCTCCTGCAGGTATATTCACCTGCTCAGAGAATCCCCCGTTGCACCTGAAAGCAGCACTAGGCAAAGCGGCTAGCAGCTTTCAGGTGCCTACAAGTCCCCACTGCTTGACAGTCCCCCGGTGCGGGTCTACAGGGCTGGGGTGGCCGGTGCAGGACGTCAGGGCTGGTCCAGCCCTGTTGTCCCGCGCCAGCTGCCCCAGCCCTGACGTTCCATGCCAGTCGCTCCAGCCCTGTAGTCCTGAGCCGGCTGTCCCAGCCCTGAAGTTCCACGCTGGCCACCCCAGCCCTGTAGTCCCGCGCCGGCTGCCCCAGCCTTGATGTCCCGAGCTGGCTGCTCCAGTCCCATAGTCCCATGCCAGGGGGCTGTCAGGCAGTGAGGAGGGGACTGTTGGCAGAGGGGAGGCGAGCTGTCAGATGGCTGCCCCTGCCCTGACTCAGGAGCCAGCGTTTGCTCTGTGGCACCTCTCCCTGCTGCAGACCTTTCAGATGGCAGAACATCGGCTTCAGCGCTGCCACCTGAACGTCCCTTTGCAGACACCACAGCCGCTCCGGAGCCGCATTCTCCAGGTGATTCCACCTGAACGCAGCTTAAGAAAAGACAGATAATTTGTACATTTGAAATAAAACCCTGATCATACATAGTACAAATCATGTGGACCCTTCCAAATCAAATCGATTATTTAAAAATATTAAAAAAGAGAAAGAAAATGAAAACAAAAAAGGAAAAAGAAAAAGCCCCTCTCCCTCTAAACAAAGCAAACTTGCATATCTAATAAAAATAGGAGATGAAGAACGACTTTCTGAGACCAGACAGCGCTGTTGAGGTGCATCCAAACACCCTAATTCATTAAATTATGGTAATACAGTACAACTCCGATTATCCAAAATGGTCAGATAAACTTTTTTTTGGATGACTGGTAATTTTTTTATAAACAGCCCAGTAGCAACAGCAAATCACTTGTAACAGAATTTAAACAAGCAACAAACAACAAGGGAAGGCTTTTTAAGCATTAAAATAATGTTTAATTCTCACCCAAAAAATGCTGGCCACCGCCGATCATCAAATCGAACCCTTTGAGGACCCGCTCATGCTGGGAGCCCGAAGTTCCCACTCCTGCCTGGCATCTTGAGGTTCGCGCTGCCGCCGAGAGCCCGAGGACCACTGCTGCTGCTGGAAGCCCGACATTCCCGGTCACTTCAGCTCTGGAAAAAAAATTCAGATAAGTGAGGATTTCTGAATTGTTTCGGATATCCTCATTTATCCGAAAAATTTTAAATTTTTCAGATAATTGAGGATTTCAGAGAATCTGATTTTGGATCATTGGAGTTGGACTGTACTCCAAGAATGGCCCCCACATCTTATAAAATTCACCTTTACATCTTTAACACTATGTCTGATTTTTTTCTTAACTTAGGAAAGCCATGGCCTCCTGTAACCATTGACTATGAATAGGTGGGGTACTGTCTTTCCATTTTATCAGAATTGCTCGTCCATCTATCAATGAGATAAACACTAAACTTAGCCTCTGAGATGAAGCCAGTATTATTCTTTTTTTGAGAAAATCCAAATGGAGCAATTAAGGGGCCTGGTTCTAATTTGACCCTAAATATAAATGATATAGTTTGAAAATAATTTTTCCAAAAATCTTCTAAACTAGAGCAAGTCCAAAACATAAGTAACAA
This sequence comes from Narcine bancroftii, assembly GCF_036971445.1. Taxonomy (NCBI): domain Eukaryota; kingdom Metazoa; phylum Chordata; class Chondrichthyes; order Torpediniformes; family Narcinidae; genus Narcine; species Narcine bancroftii. Next base: position 47,960,378 of record NC_091473.1, on the reverse strand, counting down.
TGAAGCCTCGAAAATCTTACATTTCTCACATAATGAATCAATATCAGAATAAAAGTGCAATAATTTAGGTTTTGAAATATGTGCTCTATGCACCACTTTAAGCTGCAATAAACAATGTCGTGCACAGAAGGATTAAGTTTAAAATCGCATCCCAGTCCTCGTCTGAATCCAAGTCTAAATCATGTACCCAATCATTCTTAATCTTAATTCATGAAGCTATTTGAAGTCCATCAGATTACTATAAATAATTGATATTGACCCTCTATGAGAAAGTTTAAAATCAAAAAGTAAATCAAGAATATTTGTTTCAAAAATCCGTGGAAAATCACGAAGTTTAGACTGAACAAAATATCTAAAAAACTGATTATTAGGTCATTTAAATTTTACCCTCAATTGTTCAAAAGAAGTGAAATTGTCTCGAATTTTAAAAATCTTTAAAATTTTTAATATCCAATTTACACTGCTCAATAACACCTATAATCTAAACTCTACAGCGATGCTATGGCAGGATAGATTGGAGGGCTCATCCATTGAGGCTATTTGGATGGAAGTGAGGAATGGGAAAGGCATGAAAACACTAATGAGGTGTATTATAGATGCCCTAATGAACAGAGGGAATTAGAGGAATAAATTTGTAAGGAGAAAGGACATAAACCCTAAGGTAAACATAAGGTGGTGAGAGTAGGAGATTTTAACTTCCCACACTTTGACTGGGACACCCATACTGTAAAAGGGCTGGATGGGTTGGAGTTTATCAAATGTGTTCAGGAAAGTTTTCTAAACCAATACATGGAAGAAACGACTAGAGAAGAGCAGTATTAGGCTTTTTCAGGTGCATTCGACGCTAAGAATGCGACTGAAGAAGCAGAAGTGGCCCTTTAAATTGCCGTTCAGGTGGCAGCGTTTAAAGTGTAATGCTGGCCACCTGAAGGGCACAGCTGCACAGGATGCAGTTCTGAGCACACTCCGGCTCCTGCCCACTGTCAGCTGTGATCCCGTCCACTGACGTGATCTCATTTTGAGCACGACAAGAAGGAACACAGAACAATGGGAGACCCTGTGCAGGAAGGGGACATAATGATGATGATTTCAGCGTTTCTGAGTGTTTAGAATGAGATACGCAGATCCTTGGTTAGGCTCTTTGTGCTGTTGAAGCTCTTCAATCATCTTTGAGATCTGGAAATCGCATGGGTGCAATCAGGAGAAGGTTCCTGCAAAGGTTGAGGGCAAGAAGATAGCAGTTAGCGGTTGAAAGTCGCATGGAGCATAAGTGCTGCAGATGAAGGTGAATGCTGCTGGTCAGTCAATTGGCTATGGTGACACATCAGTCTCTCTGGAGGTTGAACTGACCGCAGGGTGCTGAGTTCTGGAGTAATGTCCTCACCAAATTTGATGATGCTAAGTGGAGCAGACACTTTTGTATGTCACGTGGAACTTTTCACTTCGTGCTGGAACTCATAGAACCTCACTTGCAGCACCATTGGAGTCTGGACTTCGATTAGCTGTGGCCTAGTGGTGGTATGCCACCCCTTGTGAGTATCGATCCATCAGTACCATCTTTGGACTAGGCGTCAGCACCGTGTGCATGGTGGTGCAGGACGTGACTGCTGCCTTGAGTAAGTTCCTCGGTAAAGGTTTCATCTCCCTGCCAAGTAGAACACGTCTCCAGGAGACAATTAATGGCTTCGTCCAAAGGGGATACCCAATGTGTGCTGGTGCCATTGATGGGTCACACATTCCCATTATCACACCCAGCGTGTATGCTGCAGCCTACTACAATCGCAAAGGGTGGCATTCGGTGGTTCTGTAAGTGGTGGTTGATCACAGATTCTTGTGAGTTAAGCCTCTATTGATATACATCACATCACATTTCCAATGACTATAACTTCACTGTGTGATTTCCACTGTGATTTCCATTCATGTTACAGCTTCTCAGATGTGTTTGTGGGGTGGCCGTGCCGCAGGCATGATACCTGAGTGCTTGCCAAATCTCCTCTGTATAGAAAAGCTGAGGACCAGGGTGGATACCTCTTCCCACGTGACGTGAGTGTTCACCCTTCAAAGCTCCGTGTTTCAAATGTTATGCCTGCTTGCTGTGTCAACGTTCAGGTGCATGAATTAACTACATGTCTGCATCGTTGTGTCTGCAGGTGTCCAAGGATGTTGAGAGAGTGGAGGTTCCAGCACATCTTGTGGGTGATGCGGTATACCCCCTAGAAAGCTGGCTGATGAAGGACTTCACACAGCACCGAGTACTGGATCAGGATCAGCGAAGATTTAACAAGGCCCTTAATTCAGCAAGGATAGTGGAGGAACATGCATTTGGCCATCTAAAAGGCCGATGGCGATGCCTGTCCAAGCGTCTAGATATTTCTACCGCCTTAGTCCCAGATGTTGTGTTTGCCTGCTGTGTACTGCACAATATATGTGAGATTAACAAGGAAGACTTCCCTTCAGAGTGGACATTGGTTGAAGCAGATGGTCCTATACCCAATAGTGCAGATTGTGCTGATCAGCATGGCCATGGGCCCCAGGCCATCCGTTCTGCCATCATGTCCATCCTGTAAGGGTATGTCCCTGCTACCCAGCTCCCCATTTTCCATGACGTACCCCCCTCCACCCTCCCTACCCAATGTGGTGACATGAGCCTGTTGCCTGGCATGTTATGTGCTCTTGCGAATGAACGGGTGCACATAAATGAAACTTGTGACTTGTCTGCTTGTCAAAAATTTAATAAAATTTTATAAAAGACGTGCTTTGAGAAATCACACTGCTTCATAAATATCTGAGGTAAATATCTCAAAGTTAACATTTCACATCATTCTTAAACTTGAAGGAAACCATGGAATGGTCAAATAACAGTGCAAATCCACTCCACATTTGAACACAGCAGATCAAACACTAAAACAGAAAACACAACAAACACAACCACCCAGCACCATAGCATCTCACTGCTGGATGTTTCGATCCTTAAAGTGTTCCACAGAACATTACACTTATGAGGGGCTTCAGGAACAACAAAAGTGAACAGTGAGTTAGTAGCATTAAGGATGTTTATTCCGACACAAACCTCATTCCAGCATTGAGAGGAACAATTTGGGGGGGGGGGGGGGGGATGAGGAACCGCTACCGTACCCCAGGATCTCAGTCATGTCAAAGCATCCACTTCTGTGATGCACTGGTGTGGAATGAAATGGCATACTGGATGGAGGGGCCAGGTACATGGGATGAGGCTGATCATATGACTGTGGGAATGGGGATGGGGAGGCCTCTAATCGCGTGACCAATCTGTTGAAGATGACTGACTGCCTGTCCATTGCGGCACTCAGTCTCTGCAGGGAAGCCGCAAACTCAGACATCGACTGGGCAAGCTTCTCCACTGCGGAGCGGTGCGTGCCTTCCTCATCCTCCTTCTGTTTGGCAAGCATGACTCTCTCATGATCCAGTGCCTCCTCTGCACGCTGGCCGTCTCTCTCACTGTCCTTCCTGTCAAGTGCCAACATCATCGCCTGCAACTCCTTCACGAGAACCTGTCCCCTCGTCAGTCGCTGGTGCTTGCGTCTGGGACCAGAGGCTGAGGGTGGAAACAGGAAAAGTGCATCAGAATTGGACAAGTGCTTCTCCATAAACACAAATTTAATGCTACTGTACCTGTGTGCTATGCTGAGAGTGCAGCCTCACCTCTTCCAGGGACAGTGACCTCTGTGCTTCCTCTCTCAGAGGCATCCAAATCCATGGCTGCCGGGTCCTCTATGGTGGCCTCCTCCTCCTGGACCGGCATGCCTCCTCCATTGCCGCTGAGTGAACCCTGAAGTCCCTCAGGATGAGCTCTGAGGATTCAGGGGTCTCCAGAGCACTGGTTACATTCGAGGGAGTAGGTGAGCAGCTAGCCCCCCCAGAGAATGTGGCACGGGTCGAAGTACTGCCATTCCTTGCACCCATTGCCACTCCTCCTGTTGTGGTCCAGGACTGAGAGGAATTTCTTCCTCGTGCTCTTCAGCTTCGTGCCCTTGTGCTGCGAGCACTCCGGACAGCTGCTCAAAAGTGGGACCATCCCTAACTGGCCAAGTGAACTCCTTTTCCTGGGATTCCTGAGTCAGATGGTCTAGAAGCAGTCTTACCTCTTCTTCAGACCCGTCACCAGCCTTTCTTGGAGCCATTGTTCAAATGCACTGCTTCCCTTCACTGCTAAACAAAACGACTAAACCTGCACTAGCCTGCCTGCACAATGTGCTTCAAGATTCGGGCCAGGCGTCTCAGGCTGATGACGTCACTGCCACGTCAGCAGCCTGACCTTTTAACATCCACTTTCAGCCAGCTGCATTCAGGTGAATGGGGGAACCACTGAGCTGAGCTGATTATCCCTCTTGGAGTAGTGTTACATAGCTCGCCTCAGAACAGCTGCATATTGCCTAAACATACGGCTTTACATGCGGGACAACTGGCCACCTGAAAGTGCCTACTGGATTTCCTATTAGCGAACGAGATAGGTAAGGTGACAGAGTTTTGTGTTGGTGAACACTTTGGGTCTAGTGACCATAATACAATTAGTTTTAGGTTAATTTTGGAGAAGCATAGGGCTGGGCCTAAGGTTGAGATTCTTGTCTGGAACAAGGCTAATTTTGAGCAGATGCAAAAGGATTTTGAAGGTGTGGATTGGGATCATTTATTTTCTGGGAAGGATGCATCAGATAAATGGAGGACATTCAAAGGGGAACTTTTGAGAGTACCAAGTCGGAATGTCTCTGTGAGGATTAAAGGAAAGATTAGAAAGTATAGTGGGCTTTGGTTTTCAAGGGATATTGGGAATTTGTTTGGGGGAAGTGGAATGTGTAAAATAGGTTTAGGCAGCAGGGAATAAATGAGGTACTTGAGGAATATAAAGAGAGCAAAAAAAATTAGAAAGGCTAAAAGGAGATCTGAGGCTGCTTTGGCAGGCAAGGTAAAAATAAATCCAAAGGGTTTGTACAGGTATATTAAAAGTAAAAGAAGAGTGAGGGTAAAATTGGGCCCCTTGAGGATCAGAGGGGAAGGTTATGTGAGGAAATGGGGAAATTTTAAATGTTTTTTTTCTTTAGTATTCACTAAGGAAAGGAATATTGAGTCAGGTGAAGTAAGGAAAACTGGTCGTGAGGTCATTGAAGATATGCAGATTAATGAGGAGGGAGTACTTGCTATTTTAAAGAGAATAAAGGTGGAGAAATCTCCAGGTCTTAGCAAAGTATTCCCTAGGACCTTGAGTGAAGTTAGTGTACAAATAGTGGGGGGCTCTGACAAAAGTATTTAAAATGTCGTTAGCCATGGAGGAGGTGCCGGAGGATTGAAGGATAGCTCATGTTGTTCCATTGTTTTAAAAAAAGGCTCTAAAAGTAAACCATGTAATTATAGGCCTGCGAGTCTGACATCGGTGGAAGGTAAATTAATGAATTGTGTTCTTAGAGATGGTATATACAACCATTTGGATAGACAGGGATTAATTAGGAATAGACAGTATAGTTTTGTACATGGTAGATCATGTTTAACAAATCTTACAGAGTTTTTCTCGGAGGTTTCTAAGAAGGTTGACAAATGGAAGGCTGTGGTTGTTGTCTATATGAACATTAGTTAGGCCTTTGATAAGGTTCCGCATAAGAGGTTAGTTAGGAAGGTTCAATCATTAGGTATTAATGTTGAGTGGTGAAATGGATTCAACAATCGTTGGATGGGAGATGCCAGAGTGAAGTGGAAAATTGCTTGTCAAATTGGAGGCTGGTGACTAGTGGAGTGCCTCAGGGATCGATTCTTGGTCCATTGCTGCTTGTCATATACATATTAATGATCTGGATGATAGGGTGGTAAATTGGGTTAGTAAGCATAACAAGTATTGGTGGTGTTGTGGACAGTGAAGAAGGTTTTCAAAGTTTTCAGTGGCCAGTGGAAGAGTGGGCTGAAAGATGGCAGATGGAGTTTAGTACTGATAAGAGTGAGGTGCTAATAGTAGACAACTGAGGAGTGCAGTAGAACAAAGGGATTTAGGAATTCTGGTACATAATTTCCTGAAGGTGGTGTCACATGTAGATAGGGTGGTGAAGAAAGCTTTAGGTATGTTGGCCATAAATCAGAGTATTGAGTGCAGAAGTTGGGATGTCATGTTGAAGTTGTACAAGACATTTGTAAGGCCAAATTTGGAATATTGTGTGCAGTTTTGGTTGCTGAATTATAGGAAGGATATCAATAAAATAAAGAGAATGCAGAGAAGATTTACAAGAATGCTACCTTGGTTTCTGGGTTTGAGTTACACGGAGAGGTTAAACAGGCTAGGACTGGAGCATAGAAGATTGAGGGGTGATTAGATAGAGGAATTTAAAATTATGAGGGGGACAGATAGAGTCAATGTGGATAGGCTTTTTCAAACAAGAGGACGTATTAAGATTGAAGGGGGAAAAGTTTAAGGAAAACACGAGGTGGGGGGGGGGGTATTTCTTCACTCAAATGGTGATGGGAGTGTGGAATGAGTTTCTGGCCAAAGTGGTAGATCCAGGCTCGATTTTAATATTTAAGGAAAAGTTGGATAGGTATATGGATGAGAGAGATATGGAAGATTATGGGCTGGGTTCGGGTCAATTGGACTAGGTGGGAGAAGGTGTTCGGCATGGACTTGAAAAGCCGAAGTGGCCTGTTTCTGTGGTGTAATTGTTATATAGTTATATGGACAAAGATATAAAAAGATGGTTAGCTGCAATGGGACGAGCAAAAGAGAAACTATGAATTCCAAAAATCTTTCTAAATTATGCCCATATTCTCAAACTGTGTCTCATTATCAGATTACTTGTTAATTTATATAAAAACAAAGGTAAAAAAGGAGCCTAGGGCCTGCTAACATTAATATTTTTAGAATAATTCAATTCCATTTCCACCCAAGAAGGCCGAACAACTAATTTATCAAATTTTAACAAAAGAACCAAATTACGTATATTGACTGCCCACCAAATGCAATTTCTAGGCTGACTCCTCTATTCACACATTTCTTATACAGTTTAGCTGCAATTAACAAGAATTCTCAGCTATCAATACCGGTACAAATATGTGCTACCTAACAGATATTCCCTATCAGACATTCCATCTACTTTCAGCAACTTTAGATGTGATTCCTTACTAACTTCCCCAATGTTAATGAATGGTTACTAGGCAGAAGCATTCCTCTCTACTGAAGCTCCCTGCACAGCTGAGCATTTCCAGCAATTTTTGGTTTTATTTAGTTTACGCCCAGTTCAGTTGAAGTTTATTTATCTTCAAATTGTATCACTCCAACCTTATGAAACAATGTTCTCCGATCCTCGCTGCTAGCCACTGCAAACATACATACAGACATAACACACATACAGACAAATGAAATGTATGGATAGTAAGTATATAGAAATTGTAAAATAAATAAATTGTTAAATAAATAGGAGAGTCATGGAGGAATTGTTTAAGTGGTTCATCAGTCCTTCAGCAGTCTCATTGCCCGTTGGAAGAAACTGTTTCTCAGCCTGGTAGTCCTGGCTCTGATACCCCTGTATCTCTTTCCCAACAGGAGGAGCTGGAAGATGCTGTGGAAGGCATCCTCACTGATTTTGTGAGCCATCTTTAAACAACTATCCCAGTAAATCACGTCAATGGAGGGGAGGGAGACCTCAGTGATCCTCTCTGCCGCTCTTATAGTCCTATGGATTGACCTCTGATCCGATGCTCTGCAGCAACTGTACCACACAGTGATGCAGCTGGCTAGGATGCTCTCGATGGGACTCCTGTAGAAAGTTGACAGGATGGTGGCCGGTAGCCTTGCCTGCCTAAGTCTTCTCAGGAAGTGCATTCGTTGTTGCGCACTCCTGACAAGAGAGGAGATATTAACAAAATTGTTGAAAATCCAGTCAGAATTACTCTAATGCCATTAGGTAAAATAAACAATTTCCACAGCTTTTTCATAATGAAATATCAATACAAATTATGATATAATCATAATCTATTAGCTAAGAAATGAATTGCTGTCAGGTACTTTGAAGAGGAATTATTGCTTACTGTAGACAAACCCTTCTGTGGCCCCATTGGAAAAAGATAAATTTCAACCAGGGTAAATTCAGTGACTTGTTTCTGACAACTGTTCTCATTAGAATTGTCACAAGTAGGTAGTAAAATAAAACTGCTGGAGGAACTCAGCAGTGGCAAGGAATGTCGCCTCATTCAGCTACTCTAATAGGGTTCTCTAGTTTAGTCAAACCTGTTTTTAGTGCAGGTAATTATCACTTTAATCCAAGTGTAAATTAACCTTTGCATGGACAAATAAAACCAACCATTCTTAATCATACTGGTGTCAGGTTGATTCATTGTCCTGCACATACAATCAAATCTTACAGAACCACAGCCCAGTAGGTGAGAGCCTTAGGACAGTATAGAATTAGGTGAGGTATAATTAACTATTTTATAATACCTCAGCTAGTTAATGAAATGATCATCCCCAGAAAGATGTAGTGCTGTGATGGCAAATTGAAGCATAGAGCTCCAGTGTATTAAAAGTCATTAAATTCTGTCTCTTTGTTCCATTTTCAACCATAACACTTAGATGCTTCAGACATTATGGATTTAATTTCTCCTTTTATTTCGATTCAGTGAATATCATCATGCCTGCACTGATACTAACCATTACAAATTTATGAAAGAAAGCTAAAAAGGAAAATACACTTTATGGAGTTGTAATACGTTTTACAATGTTTTAATTCTCTTCCATCCAAAATGATCGTAAAAAAAAACTGCTCTTGATATAATTAGGGTTTTAAAAAGTTAAGCATTAGTAGCTGGATTAATTCAATATTATCGGAAATGTTGTGCTCTATTAGAAAAAGTCTTTATACACTAACATTTTAAAATCCCTTGTGTCTACACTTTTTAAAGTGTTTTAAAACTGCTGATTTCAAAGTTTCCTGCAGTTAGTAAGTAAATACACAGCACATAGTGCAAGCCATCTGGCTTCTAATATTCACTGCTTGCTGAAGTTGGCTTTGACTGTATAAATGTCAGGCAGGGTTCTGATAAGATAAATAACAAATTGTTCCCACCAGTGGATGATTCAAGGGCCATGTTTTAAAATGAAAGGTAAAAATTGCTGGAGACACAAGGAAGAATTTTTTTAAATTCAGAGGTAATGATCAGGAGCTTGTTGACTGCAAGGACAGTGAAACAGTCAGCCGGGGCTTTCGAAAGGAATTAGATGAGCATTTCAGGGAAAATAATTTATAGGTCTATGGGGAAGGAATGGGACTGAATGGGCTGCTAAACAAGGACCTGGCATGGATTAGATCAGCCAATTGACTTCATTTTGTGGTAGAACATTTTATTTCTTCTATTTCTTCTACTGTCTCTCTTGCTACTCAGTGATTTAATCAGGACAACACAGGGCAGGTTTTATCATGGAGCCCCTTTATGCAAACTTTATGCAAATACTGGAAGAGGTGCTACACTCTACTGGAAGAAAGCAGCATCAGTGGGAGAAAAAAAATGATCCAATTTTCAAGCACCACCCTTTATCTAAGATCAGTACAATCTTATACACCTCTGTTACATCACCTCTCATCCTGCATCACTCCAAAAAGAAAAGCCCTAGTCTTCATAAAGTAGTCTCTAATCCAGGCAGCATCCTGATTAATCTCCTCTACACCTTTTCTAAAGTTTCCACATCCATCCTATGAAGAACCAATCAGAAATAAACACAATACTCTGTTTAACCTCCTTCCCTATTCCTTTTGAAACATTTAAAACCAGGAACATCAAGCAAACAGTCATGATCTTACATCAGGCAGGTCTCTGTAATGGGCCTAAGCTCATCATCCTTATACTTAATACTTCTCACATTTCAACAACAGGACTAAAAGTAGAGCCTGGCTAGTTTTCTTTTCCTCATTCTATTCATTTCCTCCAACACTCCCCTGACAAAAATGTAAATTTTCTCTGGAAAAACAATGAATATCTGTCAGCTAAACAGGAAAGTCATACAAAGTCCCTGTGATTGTAGTGCAGAACACAAAAGTGCCGAGAAACTCAATCTGTCACACATCTATAGGAAGAAAAAGGTAATGAATGCTTCAGCCCTGAGCCCTTTGTTAAAGTGTATCCTGACGAAGGGCTCAGGCTTTAAGCATTGGCTACACTTTACTTCCTATTGATGCTGTGTGGCCTGCTGAGTTTCTCCAGCACTTTCTTTGGCTTGGCTTCGCGGACGAAGATTTATGGAGGGGGTAAAAGTCCACGTCAGCTGCAGGCTCGTTTGTGGCTGACAAGTCCGATGCGGGACAGGCAGACACTTTAATGTATTGCAATATCTGTCAGCTACCCTCTGTTGCCACTGTTAAATACTGGTCCTCACAAACAAGTGGGGTTAATCATTCAATTATTTGAGTATCTTACAAGGGCTGATTTGCATCTATAGATTCACCACGGATCAAGTGAGATCAATGTAAACTAATCAGAAGGAACCATAGTTTTCTTTTCATATGTCTCCATTCCTAACCAATTGTGGTAACTCGATACTTTCTGTAGGTGCCATTACCTAAGCAAGATAGACCTTGAGGCCAATGAGCAGGTAAAATATAACTAAAGAACTCAAATTATGACAATCCCAATATTTGCCCTCAATTAGGATCAACTCATCAAGGCATCTCTTCTAGTATGTATACAGGCACAATGCCAACAACTGGACGAAAGCAAAAATGTTTAAATAAAGATAGCCTCATAATGCAGGTTTTTGAAATTGTTCCATTAAAAAAGCTGCTGAAATGTACAGAAATAATACCCACTGACAACTGGTGTAGAAGGACAATTCATGCCACTGAAATCTCAGTGGGGTACTTCCTTCAAGGTCAAAAAAGATAGGCTAATGTTTTCCCAAGGACTACAAACTTTAGACTGATGTTTCAGGTCAAAGACATATTGGCAGGACTGTAATAAGTTGAAGTTTGACCAGTCTTAAACAAGCACAGGGGCAAGAGAGAGAATAATATGGCAGGTCCAAAGGTGAATTATGGAACAAATAATGATCCAAAGGATGGGCCTGAAGAAGATGTAAATGGCCTTTGCCAGTAGTTGTCACCCAAATAAACAGGAACAATAATAATTAACAGAAACTTTTGAACTCCATATCAAGTTCAAAGGATACAAGGCCTCTAAATAAGGATGCATAGTTTTTCAAGCTTCATTAGCAGTGGTGACCGAGATGAGGGAGGCCAGAGAATAAAAATGACGAGCAACCACTTGACCCGAAGCTTACAGTAGCATGATATTGAGTTACTAGGTGATTATCTAGAGGGCTAGACCAAGACATCAAGCAGCTAAAGGATTCAAATTGAAGCAGATGAAAAAAGATCATGATTAAAAGTTGCTATTATAAATGATAGTCTTAAAACTAGTGGCATGCCTCAAAAATCAACCAACTGCACCCATTCGTTTCAGGGAATGAACTCCGTTATCCATGTTTGATCTGGCCTGTATGCATTTCTTGATCCATCAATATGGTTCCCTCCTAGAGCTATATAGGAATAAGCAAATACATTTGAAAATCTCATGTGGCAAGGATCTGAAATAAAAACAGGAAGTGGTAAAAATACTCACCTATTCAAGCAGAGAATGAGAGAAGTTTGCAGCACAGGAAGACGTTGAGTTCATCATTTGGTTACTGATTAAAAATAGACTTTAGGTTCATCTCGTTTTGGTGGTCCATAGCTCTGCAGGTTAAAGCCTTTCAGTGCTCATGCAGGTACTTTGAAAATGCAATCAAGGTTTCTACATTCATCCTTTTAGACAATGATTTCCAGATTCCCATCACTCAGAATAAAATAATATTTCTCCTAAGTCCCTTTTAATCCTCCACCTACTAAGTTAAATCTATGCCCAGTGACTGATCATTTCCTAATTGAAATGGATTCTTACTATTTACTCTGTCTAAGCCACTCATTATGTTGTATAATATAATTAAATCTTAAAGAATGCTTTTAAGTTTCCAGCATCAATCATATTCTGCATGTTTTAAAATCACAGAATGTAAAACTATTAGAGCTGTATGAAAAAGCCAGGTGCACAGAACAGTCTAAAGTAAATATATTTGACAGATGATGGAGTCACCACCAATGGAGCAATGCCAATCAAATAGCCACATGCTACTCCAGACTCAGAGGATGGTGGCCAATTCCTAGTTAGCTTTGTAATGACCCATTGAAGGTAATTGCAGATGGATGAGAAATGCCTGCAATAGGTGACATCCTGTGAACAGATACAGAATAAAAGCAATCTCTGGTGTTTTTTAAAAATTCTTGGAGAGTCGAGGATCACAGGATTTGAGCTAGAAAGTGGAGTTGGAGCAGCTAATGGTATCAATGAATGGTAGAGCAACCTAGTAGGGCCCAAATGGCTTGCATCATCTCCTGGTTCTTGTTTCCTTCAACACAAAGTGGAGGTATTTCACATAGCATTTATTCCTCTGGATAATGTCAAGCAAATAGATGGGCAGGGCTGCCAATTGTGGTACTTTCCTTTGCAAGAGAGCTCTGCAGAACACCCACTCTCTAACAGATATACAGTATTTACAGATAACCGCATGGCACTGTCCCCAAGGCCTGGTCTCTCACCAGGAATGAGACTCCATAGCCACCATTCCCTGCCCAATAAACTGGGCCTACATTACACTCTCCAGGTCAAAGAAATGAGAGCCAGATTTATCACCTCTTCAGCATTTCATTTTAAAAAAACTAAACGCATGAGGTCAGCATCTGGTCTTGGTTCACCATTAGCCCACTCACAGGAGTATATGTCCTACTAATAAAGTGTGATGACCCTTCAGCTTCTCCAGCACTGGTAGCCTTTGTTTTCACATACAATTCTACACCTGGACAAAAAATTGTGGAGAATGGAAAGGAAACAAGTTAGTGGGACTGGCCAGAATAATAGTTTGGCACAGAATAGAAGGGGCAGATGGCCTGGTCTTTGATAATTTTCAATGGGTTCTATGGTTCTGTGAAAGTGATAGGTCAGCAATGAGTTACAAGCAATCTCACATATGTCAGTGTTCTGTTGGCTGCCTTTTACTATTGATCTATTTGTAGGCAGCCAAGTGACTATAAACTTATACAGGTCCACCTGTTTTTATCCCCAGTCCAATGGTTTGATATTGATTCTATGGATAGTGGAGATATGAAATAAAGGGTAAAAATTAGGCTTGAGCCAGAAGATTCTGGGCTGATCCCTGTTTTTATCCCCAGTCCAATGGTTTGATATTGATTCTATGGATAGTGGAGATATGAAATAAAGGGTAAAAATTAGGCTTGAGCCAGAAGATTCTGGGCTGATCCAAACCAGAAGATTATGAAGGTCACTTTTATTTTTAAGAGATATCTGAATTCTATGCTAAATCACTACTGATCAAAGCTGAGAAGCTACTTGCTGATCCCAATTGTAACTATTAATATGCAGTTGGGAAGGGACAACATAACAGGTCTTTTTAAAGAGGAGACTCAAAAATTGCTTTGATGGAATTATAGCAATTAGGTTAATCAGTTGAGAAGATGATAAAACAATATGATTTAATTCTTTTCATCAGGCAAATACCCTCCTAAGGAGGGTAAAAACAGATAGTGCAGAATTAAGGTCAAATGTAGGTAGAGAAAAAGCAGTGAAAGAGCGGGGAGTTAAACTTGTAGGAGTCAGTCAAATTTCCCCTTAACCAGAAACCATAGGAAAAGAGTTCAACAATGTTATGATTTAACTAAGCAGCTACTAGAGCAGCTCCCAATGGTCATTATCCGAGCGCAACTATAGATATAGCACCTATGACAAATTAAATTACTTTAGCGTGCCTTCTTTCATGCCAACACCACTGAAAACTTCATACACATGTCTGGTATGTTTCCTAATCAATCATTCACCTGCTTTATTTTTCAGAAAAGAACAAACATTTAGAGAACCTTTTACTCCACTAGGTATCCCAAAGGGCTTAACAATGGACTCAACATTTTTCATAATGGTAATTAAAATTATACTGTATAGGACATGCCAGCTAATTTGTGCATACCAAGGACTCACAAACATTAGCAAGAAAATAGAGTCATTTAATCTGTGCTGGCCAAATCGCATCATCATTTAATTAATCAACATTATTTTTCCATAGCCATATTTTATCTTTCAACCATTGGAATCCACTGTTCCCCATTCATGCATGACCAGATGCTGGAATATGGATGCCCTCAGCCTTTCTTTGTTGATTTAATACTCCAATCTGCCAATTTTGTGTTTCTCTACACTACTGTGATTTCTCCAAGAATGGCTGCTTTGAAGAAGTTTTCCTCCTCACTCTGAGAAGAGTTCTGTGAAACTCATGCTGCCCCCCCTACCCCCTACGCTTTCAACTGCTCTCCAGCTCTATGATCCTTTCTCATCAAGGCTTCCCATCACAACCACAGTTTTTCCCACTTGCCTCAGTTTCCATCTCTCCTTTATCTGCTCCCATTCTCACTTTTCTCTCTAACCTTCCCCCACCCAAGTGTTCTCATCCCCTACTTGCCACTCCACCTCTTGGACCCTTTTTATGCCCAGAACCTAAACATCTTTTACCCCCTCCCCATTCATTTCTATTATCCCTCCTTTATATGCTTTATATCTCCCCTCCCCATTTTAGTCTTGGTAAAGCATCCTAACCAAAAATATTGACCCCTTGAATCCCTCCAGTCTCTCTTCCTTTACAGTTCTTTTGTTTTGATTAAAGAGTAAGCATTGCCCAGAAGATAATGCAGATTTATCTGCACTTTCAAAGATGCCTCGTTCTCATGAAGAGATCAACAAAGTTTAAGTTTAACAGATTTTCCAAGGTGTTACTGCCATTCTTTCTGTATTAGCCATGGGCTACATTGTGTTTTTATCTCCGAAGTAAGACTTCAATTCACATCCTTGTAGAATTGTTGTAGAATTCTACAATTGATCTCTGATTGATATCTGGCAAAAGACTAAAGACAGAAAATGGTTGAAGCACACAGCAATATGTGGCCAATAGAATATTCAGGTTAATTGTCCAGAGTGAATGCATGACATCATATACAACCCTGAAATTATTTTTCCTGCAGGCATGACAGAATTACCACTATTTGGTAGTGCAAAAATATACTGTAAACAGGTAATGAATGTAAACAAACTGACTGCAATGCAGAGAGAACATTGTTATTGAGGAGTCTGATGGTGGAGGGGAGGCAGCTGTTCCTAAACCTGATGGTGTGAATTTTGTGGCACCTAGACCTCTTTCCTGATGGCAGCAGTGAGAACAGAGCATGTACTGGGTGGTGTGGGTCTTTGATGATTGCTGCTGCTCTCTGACAGCAGCGTTCTCTGTAAATGTACTCAGTATTGGGAAGGGTTTTGCTTGTGATGTCCACTACCTTTGAAGGGCATTACACTCAGGGGTATTGGTGTTCCCATATCAGACCATGATGCAGCCACTTTCCACCACACCTCGGTAGAAATTTGCCAGGGTTTCTGGTGTCATACCAAACCTCCACAAACTTCTGAAGAAATAGAGGAGCTGACGTGCTTTCTTCATGATGCTATTGATGTGTTGGGTCCAGGAAAGATCCTCCGAGATAGTGACTCCCAAGAACTTAATTTGTTCACCCTCTCCATCTCTGATCCCACAATAATCACTGGATTGTAAATCTCTGGCTTTCTTTTCCTGAAGTCAACAATCTGCTCCTTAGTTTTGGTGACATTGAGTGCAAGGTTGTTGTGAGTGCACCATTCAGCAAAGTTTTCAATCTCCATCCTGTACGCTGACTCATCCCCTTCCTTTATACAACCCACTACCGTGGTATCATTGACAAATTTGTAGATGGTGTTATTGTTGTACCAAGCCACACAGTCATAGGTGTAGAGTGAGTAGAGCAGGGGGCTAAGAACACAGCCTGTGGTGCTATGGTACTAATGGAGGTTGTGGAGATGTTCTTACCAATCTTCACTGATTGTGGTCTGGAGGTGAGGAAATCCATGATCCCAGGTCTTGGAGTTTGCTGAGCAGTTTTGGGGGGATGATGGTGTTAAATGCTGAACTGTAGTTGATAATGAGCATCCTGATGAATGCATCTTTGCTGTCCAGGTATTCCAGGGCTTTTTGTAGAGCCAGTGAGATGGCATTTGCCATAGATTGGTTATTACAATAGGCGAACTGAAATGCATCTGTTATCATTCAGACAGGAGCTGATCTGCTTCATCACCAGCCTTTCAAAACACTTCATCACCGTTGAGGTAAGTGCTACTGGTCGATAGTCGTTAAGCCAGGTTACTACACTCTTCTTGGGCACTGGTATGATTGACGGCTGTTTGAAACAGGTGGGTACCACGACCTGCTGGAGTGAGATACTGAAGATATCCGTGAATACCTTGGTAAGTTGGTCAGCACAGATCTTTAATACTCGGCCAGGTACTCCATCCGGGCTGGATGCTTTCCTTGGATTCGCACCCCTGAAGGGAGCACTCACGTCAGCCTCAGATATGGACAGGATGGGATTGTCAGGGGATGTGGCAGTGTGGAGGGGTGGTTCTTTGCTGTTACTGTCATCAAATCAGGCATAGAAGACATTGAGTTCCTCTGGGAGAGAAGCTTTGTCGTCTGTTACAGGTTATGGCATTTGTAATAGGTTATGGCTTTTCTGCCCTGCCAAATAAATGATTTGAATGAATGAACCCTGACTATTTAATGAAAACTGCTGGAAATGTAACAGTGCAAATAATTAAAGAATCAAAAACAATGGGTTAACATGCAAGAATGAAGGGTAAAGCAATTTAATAGATTTTTTTGAAGAATTACCAAAATAATAAAAGAATATAAGAGCAGACTGCCTATGGGAGAGCATTTCAAAACATTGGTGAGACCACAACTAGTGTTTTGGTCACCACGTTATAGGAAGGATAGGATTGCACTGGAAAGTGCGAAGCGATTCATGAGGGTGCTGCCTGGGGTAGAGCATTTTAGTTATGAGGAGAGATTCTAAACATATAAACAGATAAACAGTTTGTTTCTCTTGAAGTGAAGAAGGCTGAAAGAGGAATCTAATAGAGGTAGATAAAATTATAAGGGCACAAGACAGGGTGGTAATAGGAAATTTTACCACATAATAGAGGTATCAAAAGCTAGAAGACATTGGTTTAAGTTAGCAGTGAAGAGAATTAGAGGGGGGGTCTAAGAAGGTGGATGGGATCTGGAAAGCACTGTTTGAATGGGTGGTGGAACTGGGTAATCTCACAACGTTTAAAAAGTACCTAGACCAGCACTTGAATTACCAAGACTTAGAAGACTGTAAACCAAATGATAAATATAATTAGCCTACATGGTTGATTAATGATCATCATGCAAATATGGACTGAATGACCTGTTTCTGTGTTCTCTGACTCTATTACTGAAGCTAAAAGGTTAAAAAGGGCTGTTTTTGAGCTTGCATCACCTTTCATTGGAAAAGTGTATGGGACTGAAGATTGGATCATGTAAAAAATGGCAATCAGCTAGAAAGCAGGTCTGAAGACAAAAATGTTCATCAAAATAATCAGTACACATATATTTCTATTCCCCTATATGGATCGAAATGCAGAATAATAGTAAATACATCATTTGTTGTGCATGAAGGAAACATGTTAATTTGGAAAGTATGTCTAGGATTCTAAAGAGTGGGAGAGGCCAGGAGTTGAAAGAACAGATACAAAGATCTACATCCACTACAATTCACCTATTGTCACAATTTCTCCACACCAGATGCAATATCGCTGGCTTTCCACTCAGCTCTGGATCACCTCGAAAACAGTAATTCATACATACGACTGATTTTCATCGACTACAGCTCGACCTTCAATACCAATATTCCATCAGTGCTGGTCAAGAAGCTACAAACTCTAGGCCTCTGTGCCCCCCTCTGCAACTGGATCATCAGAAGACCACAGAGTACGAATTGGAAATAACATCTCCTCCTCACTGATTATCAACACAGGCATGCCCCAAGAATGCATGCTTAGCCCACTGCTCTACTCATTATACACCCATGACTGTGTGGTCAGGTGCAATTCCAATGCTATCCACAAGTTTGCCGATGACACCATAATTGTCAGCAGAATTACAAATGGCAATGAGGAAGAAAACAGGAGGGAGATAGCCTCCATGTTGATGCAATCGCAAAAAAAGGCTCACCAACAGCTATATTTTGTGAGGTATCTGAGGAGCTTTGGCATGTCATCAAAAACTCTCGAAAACTTCTACAGGTGTACCGTGGAGAGCATTCTTTCTTGTACGGAGGTGCCAACTCTCAGGACAAGAATAAACTCCAGAGTATTGTTAACTCGACCTGCAATATCACAGGCACCATTCTTTACTCCATCGAGAATGTCTACATGAGGCGGTGTCTTAATAAAGCAGCCTCTATCATCAAAGACCCCCACCACCCAGGCCATGCCCTCTTCACTATGCTACCATTGGGGAAAAGGTACAGGAGACTAAAGGTGAGCACTCAACGGCACAAGGACAGTTTTTTCCCTGCTGCCATCAGATTCCTGAATAATTAATGAACCAAAGACACTGCCTTACTTTGCGTGCACTATTATTTTTATTTATTTAATTTATAGTATTGTTGTAAGATGGTTATAATATGAATGTTTGCACTACAATGCTGCCACAAAATACAAAATTTCATAACTTGGTCACAACAATAAATTCTGATTCTGATTTAAGATTTTTATTTCATCTTCTGGGCTTGGAAAAATGCCATGCAAAGACAGGATTAGGGAATTCTTTTAAGTTGGAATGTTGGAAATAAGCCTGCCCAGTGTTCAAGTGTCCTTTAAAGGAATTCTCAGTTTATTTTTGCATTTGTGTTGAAGCTGAACTTGAAGATGATCCTGACATCACTAGTTGCTTGATTTTCTATGAGAAAATCATTTGTTGATCGACCCATTTTGTACTGCGGTTCATAGTATACAAACTTTGGGTTGTTGATAAAGACATTTGGATTTTATTGGATTTGTGCTGCTCATGCTTTTTCTCCAGAAACTCTCTATCATGCATTGATTGCCTTTTCAGCATGGATAAATAATTGTGAGTGACATCCTTCCATCTTTCCAATATTTATTTTCTTCTAGCTTCCTTGAGATGGCTTTCCCTTCTTTAGGTCCTTCACATTCTGCTAATTTGGCCAATGCATTCCATTTCTGATATTAGGCTGATGTAGATAATTGGAATCTCCACCTATTTACAATCCATAGTACCTGGGACATTACCTTGTCATTTTTTACTCGAGATTTCTCAGATAATTCACATGAAAGTAGATCATATTTATAACTTGTACATGAACCATGGACACATCAGTGTTAACAATGACTTTGTAAAACTTTAAACTTAGTTGATGAATATCTCAATGCTCTTCCAAATTTTGAATGAGGCCAGCCTGATATGCTGTTTTCTTGGTGATTCTGCAATTGATTTCATCATCTGTGTGAATATGCTTCTTATATTGCACTCCTGAGATAGGTAAAACATCCCCTGTCTGGAGAGTTTGGCCAAACCTTGTGAAGGCAGGAATTCCTGGTGCAGCCTACTGAATTGCAGTTGTATTCTGATGTTGATTCTGAGCCAAGGAGGTGACAAGCTAATGAGAAATTGTCTATATATTGCTCCTGTCAAATTCAGATGTGCCATCCAGGAAACTGATACAGTTGCAATTTTTCATAATCATGTCTGGTAATCTGCACCATTGTCATTGATGCCATTTAAGATGATGAACATGTATTGCAACAGAAAATACAATTCTCAGCAGGTCAGACTTTATCTGCAGAGAGAAATCGAGATGCTGCCTGATCTACCAAGTGTTTCCAGCACCTTACATTTTTATTTAGATTTCCAATATCTGCACTATTTTGTTCAAGGGGATGAGCTTATCTACCTTTGATACAGGTATGATCTCCCAGTCCTCGTATAATTTGTTCCTAATCATATCTGGATTGACCATGGAGGTTGCATAATTTTTCCAGATAATGTCATGGAACATTATGTTTAAGAGCCAATCATTCACTTCTTTGGTGGGGGGGGGGGGGGGGGGTGGAGTTTAGTATGTTTAATCACTACCTTTGGGTGTAAATCTACTGAAGTTTGTTTATTATGGTGCTGTTGTGGTCTGGCACACTGAGCTTTACCTTGCTGAGGCCAGATGACAACTCTGAGACTCCTCCTCCTATCTACCCCACCCACAAGACCCTACCATGGCACATCAAGGCACTGTCTCCAAAACCATCTACAACCTCATCACCTCTGGTCATCTTCCCCACCCCCCACAGCTACAAACCTCATTGTCTCCCATCCTCTCACTGCCTCCTATCCAAGATACACAAACCCAACCAATCAGGTAGACCTATTGTTTCCATTTGCTCTTGTCCCTCCAAACTAGTTTCATCTTACCTTAACTCTACCTTTTCTCCCTTGGTCCAATCCCTCCCCACCTACATCTGTGATACTTCACGAGCCCTCCATCTCCTCAATGGCTTCAGCTTCCCTGAATTGGACCACGTCATCTTCACGATAGATGTCCAATCCCTTTAAACCCCCATCCCCCATACAGAAGGTCTTAAAGCACTTTGCTTCTTTCTGGACCAGAGACCTGACCAGTTACCCTCTACCACCACCCTCCTCTGCCGGCAGGACTTGTCCTCACCTTAAGCAACTTCTCTTTCAACTCACCTCACTTCCTCCAAATCAAAGGAGTAGCCATGGGTGCCTGTATGGGTCTCAGCTACACCTGCCTGTTTGTGGGCTTTGTGGAGCAATCCATGCTGCAAGACCCCTCAACTCTTCCTCAGGTATATCAATGACTACATCGGGGCTGCCTCATGCACCTGTGATGAACTTGTCAACTTCAGCCAATTTCCAACCTGATCTCAAACTCACCTGGTCCATCTCCAACAACACTCTCCCCTTCCTGGATCTCTCTGTCTCCATCTCGGGAGGCAACCTTTCCACTGACATATATTACAAATCCACTAACTCCCACAACTACCTTGACTATATTTCCTCACACCCTGTCCACTGCAAGGATTCTATACCATTCTCTCAATTTCTCTGTGTCTGCCACATTTGTTCCCAAGATGAGGTCTTCCAATCCAGATTTTCCAAAATGTCTGCCTTCTTCCACAAACATGACTTCCCCTCCACCACCATGAACTCAGTTGTCACCCACATCTCCTCCATTTCCCACTCATCTTCTCCGGCCCCCTCTGCTCCCAGGTGTAACAAACATAGAATCCCCCTCATCTTCACCTACCACCCCACCAACCTATGCATCAAACACATTATCCTCTGGAATTTCCAGCACTTACAACAGGATCCCACCACCAGACACATCTTCCCCTCTCCTCCCCTCTCTGTCTTCCATAGGGACCGATCCCTGTGTGATTCCATCATGCACTCATCCCTCCCCACCAGTCATGACTCTGGCACCTTTCCCTGTAGTTGCAGAAGGGGCAACACTTGAGCCCACACCTCCTCCCTCAACATGGTCCAGGGCCCCAAACAGGCCTTTTAAGTGAAGCAACACTTCACTGTGCATCCACAGGACTGATTTATTGCATCTGGTGCTCCCTTTGTGGCCTTCTCTACATCGGAGAAACTAGGCACAAACTGGGAGATCACTTCATTGAGCACCTTCTCTCCATCTGCTACAGATACAGTGACCTCCCTGTAGCTAGCCATTTCAGTTCTGTGGCACACTCCACACTCACATGTCTGTCCATGGCCTTATGTACTATCCCACCAAGACCACCCTCAAATTGGAGGAACAACACCTTGTTTTCTGACTGGGCACTCTCCAACCAAATGGCATTAACATCAACTTTCCTGGTTTCTGCTAACTGGCTTCCTTTTCCCACTCCCCCCACCTTCCCCTTTCCAGTTCTCCTCCTCCCTTCCCACAGCCATCCCTCCTCCCCTTTATCTCTGCTGCCCCCTCCCTCCCTTCTCCACTCATCACTTCCTGCCTTGTGACCACCTCTGCCCCACCCCCCACTCTTTTGTTCATAGACCTACAGCCTTCCAACATTTTTCCATTCCTTGATGAAGGGGTCAAGCCCGAAAAGTCGGTTATATATTTACCTTTCCCATATAAAGGACATTGCTTGACCTGCTGAGTTTCTCCAGCATTGTGTGTTTTTACTTCAACATGTTGTCTGCAGATTTTCATGTTTTCCTTCAAGTTTATTATCATCTGACTGTACATATACCCCAGACAAAACAGTACACACACATACACACATTATATTTTTCTCACACAACATATAATAATCACATACACATATAGAAATAAAATATAATACAAATATCTATAAATATTCTGGAATAACCTACTCAATTTTATTAATAAGAGATCCAAGGTCACCGGATACTGTTCATCAATAATGCAGCCTGTGGGAAGAAGCTCTTTCCCAACCTGTCAACCCTAATTTTGATGCTCCTGTACCTCCTTCCTGATGATAGCAGGTGAATGATATTGTGCGATGTCCTCAATAATTATAATTATAAGGGTCCTCAATAATTCTTTAGCCAGATTAAGCAACATTTCTGGTGAATGTCATCGATAGAGGAAAAGGAGACCCCAGTGATCTTCTCAGCCATTTTAATGATCTCTGGATCGACTTCTGGTTTAATGCTTTGTATCTACTGTATTACACAAAGATGCAGCCAGTCAGGGCACTTCAATTATGGTCCTGAATGGTGTGTTCCAGATAGCCTTGGCTTCCTCAACCTCCTTAGGATTTGTAGGTGCTGCTGTGCCTTCTTGACTAGTGAGAAGGAGTTGTGGGTCTAGGATAATTTGCCCATTATAAACCCACAACTCTCACCATGATGGAGCCATTCATGTGCAGTAGAGAGTGGTTGACCCTCACTTCATCCTCTTAAATTCTACAATCATCTGCTTTGTCTTGGTCACATTGGGATAGGTTGTTCTTCTTGCACCGATAACTTCATACTGATTTCTGCTCAAAACACTGCAAAATGAGATATATTCAGTTCTTTTTCTCAGCAAGTCAGTCTTCAGCTAGGCATTTTTCAGCTTGGCATATTTAACTGTGGATGTTCAGTTTGGCCAAAACTGAACCAAAGCATTTTTTCCTCTTTGATCTATTATTCAGTTTATATGTGTGCAAAGTCTAAGAGATCACAGAATTGCTGAACTCAACTTCTATTTCAATTCAATGAAAAGCAACCCTATGCCATTTCAACTGAAGTCACCAAGATTTAAAATCTCAAACTACAAAATTACAACTTGCCCATTATTCGTATCCAGTCTTACTGTTATCTCACCCTTTGAGGTTAAGGCCTTCATCCTGGGGATATTATTATAACAAAATCTTATTAAATGACTGATAAGGTTACGGCATAAAAATCAGGCACCCAGTGTTTTTGGAACCTTTCTACAAGCTAGTGTCTTCCAATAACTAATCTGATTCAATTAGCAACTCAGTGGTTGATGATTTATACTGGCTCTTGAATTAAATAATGCTACTATTTTAAAATTCTACTTGTTTTGGGGGTGTGACCATGCAAAGGAATATTAAAAACAGTTAAAATCTTAAAATTAAGGATTTTTTCATTAAAGAATGGGCAAAACGAGAACTAAGAAACCAGCCAAGGCAGCCGAGTACAAAAATTAAGCAAGCTTCTACTCAGTCAGGAACATCGAGCGAAAGCCTGGAAGGGAGAGGCATAAGAGTGGCCTCAGGACTGGCAGATCCTGGCAGAGCTGGGGAGTTGGGACAGGAACTAAATATTATCCTAGAGAAAATTGAAAACTTGGGCAACCGATTTGGAGGCATTGAAACTGTAATGAGAGACATGACTGAAAGGATGTCTGAAATTAGAGAAATCATTGAAGACTTAATGGAAAGGATGAACCAAGGAGTAAACTTGGTAAAAACACAAGATAAGCTAAAAGCTTTGGAAAAAGATGCAATAAAGTGGGAGTCAGACAGACAAGGTTTGCTGGACAAGACTGACCAGGCAAAACAATGTTCAAATTATTAAATTGAAAGAAGGAATCGAGGGAAGTGATCAGGTGAAACATGCATCCCTGCGAGTGCTGGGAGAAGACAAATTCAGAGAAAAATCACGTATTGAAAGGGCTCACCAGACCCTCAGATCTAGGAGAACCGACAATCAGCGACCACGGCCAGTTCTGGTAAGACTTTTGAATTATCAGGAATGAGAGACAATTCTGGGAGCAGCATATGAATACTCTAAGCAAAATAATGGCCTGCCTGAGATTTACCATGAAAAAGTGCTATTTTTTTAAGATTTCAGTCCTTCTTTGATTAAGCAAAGGAAGGAGTTTGATGATGTCAAAAGACAACTGCGTTCCAAAATCTTGAAATATTTGATGATATACACTGCGACTCAAGGTCAAAGTAGCAGAAGGTAATTAGCAATTTTTCAAGACTAGGAACAAGGTGGAAGACTTCCTGTGAGGTTTTAGAAAATTAAGGTTGCCAAAGAAAAAGAGTGTGAAGAATGTTTACAAAAGGACTAAGTAAAAGTTGTATTTTTTTTAAACTGTCTTGTATTTATTGTTGAAAAGTACATTTTATTGAAATGTTTACGGAGAGCTCAGTAAAGAGTGAAAACTTGGGAAAAGTAGAGGCAGGGTGGAGACTCCGATGTAAGGGGGAGGATGGTGCACGGAGAGGAGTGTCTATAAAAGATGGTGGTAAAGAGGGGTTCCTCAAAAAATGTTGTGGGCTTTTTTTTACAGGCTTTCAGGGTTTCCTGTTTATATCAGGGCAGGGGCATTGTTTGTATTTTTTTAAAGGGGAAAGATCACTATGTTAAACAATCAAAAAGGTTTTATTATTAAACAATATTTGTTTAAAAATCGATATGGATGGAATGTTAACATTTATTAGTCTTACTATTAATGGGATAATTGGGTCAATGAAAAGGAAGCGGGTCTTGGGACACCTAAAAAAAAATTAAAGACAGATACAGTCTTTCCACAAGAAACACATTTTAACAAATCAGAACATGTTAAATTAAAAAGAGGGTGTGTGTGGCAAGTAATATTGTCTTCATTTGGCTCAAAAGCAAGAGAAGTAGCAATTTTAATTAATAAAAATATACCAATAATAATAGAAGAGATACTGACTGACCAAACCAAAATATTTGTAAAGGCACATTGTAAAATTTATGCAGAATCATGGCCTTTTATGAATATTTATGCATCGAATTATGACGATGAAGCCTTTATGAAGGATTTTTTTTAAAAAAAAACAGCAGAGGAAATAGAAATATACTGGTCAGAGGAGATTTCACTTTCTGTGTAGATCCAATACTGGATAAATAAGCCAGAACAGTAACAAGGGCAAAAGCTGCAAAAATGAAGGATTGAAATTTGAATCAGATATGGAGGCAGCTTAACCTCGTAGAAAGAGAATCCTTGTTCTACTCAAAGGTACATGATCCACATACAAGGACTGATTTGTTTTTAATGTCTGCCCAGTTAAACATTAGAGTGATAAGAACAGAATATTTGACGAGACTTTTATTAGATCATTCACCATTAACTATCGCGATAATGGAAAAACAAGAAAGTATGCACAGATGGCGCCTCAATGCCACACTGTTGAAAAGGAAGGACTTTTGTGAGTTTATTAAGAGACAGATAGAATTAGTTAATGAAACTAATCTTCCTTTTACTGATATTAGATACACTTAAAATTTATCTAAGAGGACAAATTATTTCTTATACAAAAAAAATCATAAGAGAGAATGTGCTACAGAGTTGGATGGTTAAGGGAAAGACAATGAAATATCAAAAGAATATCAAAGAACAGGGTTACAAGAAAAGTATAGATTATTAGAGAATAAAAAACTGAAATATAACACATTACAAGCATATAGAATGGAAAAAAAATTACATTAAGAACCAAACAAAAATATTATGAATTAGGAGAACAGGCATATAAAGTTTTATCTTGGCAGGTAAAGGCAGAGGATGATAAATGCAATAGAAACAGAGGCCAATATTATAATATATAAAATAAATAAATATTTTTTGATAATATTATCTGAAACTATACAAATCAGAATTATTAGGAGATGAAATGAGAGGGATGAATTATTTTACAAATGTTGAACACCAAAATTAGAAGATATAGAATGAGTTAATTTAGATGCCCCTTTCACAAGAGAAGAAATTAAAAAAAGCTTTGGGTACATTACAAACTAACAAATCTTCAGGGGAGGATGAGTTTCCACCCAAATTCTACAGACAATTTGAAGATTTATTGATGGCTCTTATGATAGATGTATTGGACCAGGCAGTGGAGACCCAGACTCTCCTGGAATCTTTCTCAACTGCTATAATTAGAGTGCTACCGAAGAAAAGTACAAACCCATTAAAAACTTCATCATATCACTATATCAGTCCTTAATGCTGATTATAAAATATTAACAAAGGCACGAGCTAATAGATTTGGACAATATCTGCCAAAATTAATACATTCTGACCAGGTGGGATTTGTCAAAGGAAGACATTCTTCAAAAAGTCTAGGAAGACTATTTAATATAATACATATGACAAAGCCAAAGTTGAATCCACCTATAACTATCTTCCTAGATGCAGAAAAAAACATTCAATCAATTAGAATAGTCTTTCCTATTTCAAAAATTGGAAAAATTTGGTATAGGCAGACATTTATAAATGACCTAAGAACACTTTATCATAAACCACAAGCTAAAATTATAACGAATAATCAGATGTTGCAGCTTTTCCCTGAGGTGTCCTCTGTCCCCGGGACTTTTTATTCTAGCTATCGTGCCACTGGCAGAGATTATAAGGATAATTCCAGTTTTTAAGGGCTTCAAAGTTGGACAAGAAGCACATAAAATGAGCTTATTTGCTGATGATGTGCTATTATATATGTCTGACCTGCCTGAGTCCTTGATTAAATTACAAACAATATTAGAAAAATATGGAAGAATATCAGGTTATAAAATAAATATGGACAAGAGTGAGATAATGCCATTGAAGAATTTTGATTATGAAAGATATAAAAATAGTACATTTAAATGGAAGCCAGATGGAATTAAATATTTAGGAATAATGATGGATAATAATTTACAGAATTTATATAAATTTAATTACACTCCTCTTTTATAAAAAAATAAGAGAAAGATTTACAGAAATACAAAGCCTTGCCAATTACATTAAATTGTGGGAAGAGTAAATTGTACTAAAATGCATGTGATGCCAAGATTACAGTATCTTTTTCAATCATTGCCTATTGCACTACCTAAAAATTTCTTTAAGTTATTAAATAATTACATAAGGCAATTCCTATGGAATAACAAAGTGCCAAGAATTTCATTGAAAAATCTAACATGGGACTAAAAACTGGGAGGACTTGGACTTTTGGATTTTAAGATGTATCATTTCTCAGCATGATAGATTTTTATCATTCTTCTTTGAAGAAGACAGTTCCCCTTCTTAGATCCGAATGGGATTGAATTCAATAAAAGAGGAGACAGCGAAGGACGTTATTTACAAATGGAAGGTTTGTGTTAATAACAAAAGATGGGTAACCCTATATTAATACATATGATTAGAATATGGAAAGAAATAAATTAGTGTATGGGAAAAAAGCAGGTATCTCATTAAGAACAGCATTATGTAAAATATGTTGCAAAATACTGAATTAATGGTATGATAAAGGAATGAGATATATTGATGACTGTTATGTGGATGGATCTCTTATGTTTCATGAACAATTAAGAAATAAATAGAGTAGCTAATTGGATTTTTTTTGCTTTCTCCAGCTAAGATTGTTCCAAAAAGAAAGATGGGGGGCAAATTTGGCCCCACTTGAAATTAGTGAAATGGAACTAACGATTTGGCTGGGGAACACACTTAAATTTATAACTAAGAGGGGAGCCGGATCTAGGTGTCGCAATAATGGAAAGATGTTGGTCCGACTGATGTTTGGATAGTATGACATGAATTATAAATGCAAGATACGGAATTATGGTGCAATATAATTTCCTACATCAATTATAACTCACAGCACAGAAGTTGCATAAATCAAAATCTGAAATATCGGAAATGTGTTTTAGGTGTGGGATAGAAATAGGAATTTTTTACATGGTACATGGTCATATGTGAAAGTGAGATCTCTCTGGTAGGATATTACTGAAACATTAGCTAGGATAACAGGGACAACCCAGAGCTTTATCTTTTGGGCAACTTTATTGAAATATGCAATAAACTAACTAAATTCCAAATTTCATTTGTTAAAATAGCTTTAGCAGTGGCTTAGAAATGTATTGCAATTACTTGGAAATCCGACGACTCACATCGACATATAGCACGATGGACTGCTGAGATGAGTAGTTGCATACCTATGCAAAAAAATTACATATAACTTAAAGAATAAATATGACATATTTATCAGGATATGCCAGCCATATTTGGAGAATATAGGGACCTAACTATAATTATAATAAAAAGAACAATAATAGATGCTGCTGTAGTATAAATAAAAGTGACTTCTCACTGAGAATTTTTTTTATGGTCAACATAAATGTGTGTGGATTTATATTGTGAAAAGGGAGGGGGAGTGTGTGTGTGTGTGTGTGTGTGTGTGTGTGTGTGTGTGTGTGTGTGTGTGTGTGTGTGTGTGTGTGTCTATATATATATTTATATATATATATATACATCTGTATATTGCAAAGTTTATGTATATTTATGAAATTTTAAAATTTTTGAATACATTTTTAAAGCTCTCCATAATCTCTAGTGCTCTTATTTCTGTATTTCTTCCCACTATGCAACCCATGGAATATTAAAGGCTCCTTTGTTATGGTCTTTGAATCACTTCCAAATTTAATTGATCTAGCATTGGTAGTGGTACTTTTGGCTACTAAGAGTTTACACGTTGGAATAATCTCTCTAATCTCATTATTTTACGTCTTGTTTTCCTTTATAATTCTCTTTAAACCTTAACTCCTTGATCAAGCTTTAGAAATCTGCATTAATACTCCTATTTTAATTTTTAAATGTTTAATTTAGCAATACAGCACAGTAACAGGCCCTTCCTCCCCATGCCGCCTAAATCCATCAATAAACCTACAAACTGCTTATTTTTTTTGGGTGGGAGGAAAGCAGAGTAACGAGAGGAAACCCATGGTGGCATGGGGAGATCATACAAACTCCTTAAAGACAGATCCAGATTCAACCTTGGGACGCTGGTGCTGTAACTGCACTAACTGTCCCACTACGCTAATCATGGTGCAGTAGTTTTTATTTGAGAACATGCATTGTTGGTATCTTGGGATACTTCAGTAAAGCTATAATATAAATAGAAGGTAATGTCATTGGTTCTACTATTATGCATCCTTTGGTTCACTGAAACTTGGAGTTACCTGGATCATGTTTTCTTAGAAGATTCTCAACTATATTATATGTAATTAAGCTTGGTTGATATAATTTAATCTGAAAAGTCATGATTTCACTGGAGATGTTGGTGTAGTGCAATTTTTTCTTGTGACTGAGTTTGCAAAAGGCAATGGATTAACATTGTCAGTGCCACACTGAAAGGGTAAACTGTCACAATTCTCCAGAACTCCATTTATAAGCTTATGGCTCTTGTGGTTACAGAACAGTGCAGCTCAGAGGCCATTCATTCAACTCTACTTGCGTTGTCTACTTGAATGGGCAATCCAATTGTATTCACTTAATCTTTCTTTATTTCACACACACACACAAACACACACACACACACACACACACACACACTTTTTTCAAAGTATTTAAATCTATACTTTTTTGGAAAATCAAACTATTTTGTATTTTAACCCATGAAAGATATAACTGACTTCAAATATGATCTGCTATATCAATTAACATAGCCAAGCTCTGAAATGACACAGCATCTTCATGACAATATGTATTCGGAATGATCATTTTGAATGTCCTTCGTCTGACAGCACATTCTACAAATCCACAATTTGCATCATCCAGATGGTACCACCACCTCCTCATTGCTTTTATTTTTATTTTATATCTGTTTTATTGTTGTTGATAGTAAGATCTGGAAATCCCTAGTGAGAAGCATTATGTGAGGATATTCAATAGAGTAAAAACAACAGTTTAAAAAGGGGCTCCTTGTCACCTTCAGGGCAATATCCAAAAGACTCAGTAATGCCAACCTTGTCAGTGGCACCCAAATCCAAGAAAGATATTTCTAAAATTAGTCTAGAATTCTGCAGTTATAACACAGTGCTTTTGAATTGATGCAGATTATTCATTGACATTGCCAGTGGTAAATATGGTCACAATGCGCATTTCATCTGGAGAATGAAAACGTGTGCTTTTAGGCTCCTTATTTTAGTGCTTGATTTTGACTTCATCATAATTAGAACAGGGAACGTTTTATGATTCTGTGAACATTGGTCTCTCTATTTTGATATATTCCCAAATAGCTCATTTGTTTCTTTTTGTCATTTTAACAAGTTGTAAGACAAGTGAAAATGATCTGCTCCCTTGTAAGAAGTTCCCATCAAGTGAACATATGGAATAAGGATAAAGAGTGAATCCATTCTTGAAATAATAAAGAAGAAGCTATCACTGTCATCAGTTACCTCACAATTTAAAGGTTAATAAAGGTCTAACACTCAGTCCCACATTGCAACAATTTTCTGTTAATTGCCAATTTAGTCAATATACTAACCCATTTCATAATTACAGCCTTTGTAAAACTTTCATCTCTATGGCATGACATTTTCACTCCGTCTTCAATGCTAAGTGTTTGATATTCAGCATAAAAGGGTCAGGAAACTCAAAGGAAAAACACTGGGTACCCTCGTTTTGAGAAGTTAATTTCTTAACAATATTGACCAAAAATTGAATGTTTTGTATGGGGTTGGAAGTTAAACAGAGGAAGGGCATTTATCATTCTTTTTTCCTTTTTTTCCCCCAACCCAAACAGGTGCTTTGCTTGCATTGTCTTCTGGAGCATGAATTCACAATAATTTACAACATTGTCTTTCTGTGACACGACCTAATAATGTGATCTCCAAGACATCGCAGCTGTACTTGAGACATCTCTTTCTTTAGGAAAGCAGCCACCCATCCTTTCCAAAACCCAATAGGGAGTGATTAAACTCAAATCAGTGTTATTCAGTATGCTTTCTTAAATTATATTATTAATGAAGCCCAGTTTGCCATAAACTAGCTTGGTTGAAATTAAGCCTCAATGCAATTGAGTAACCCACCTGTGAAGAAGAATAGAATTCAAATTTATAAAATAAGTAAAAATCAGCAGGACTAAAAGTCCTCATTCTCTGATTATGTAGAGTAGAAGAGCGAGGATAGAGACCCAACGTTGTCCGTAGGGTTCCAATGCACAATCGTGATGCCAATGGCTTTGAACGGACTTTAAGCAGTGTGTTAGAGGAGCTGATGATGTTTTTTTTAACATCCAGTAACAATGGAGGTCTATGCCCAGAAAATGTGCTCAGAATATTATGCTGAAGATCATTCTAGGTATGTATTTACAGGTTTAACAGGCATATAGCCTGTGAATTCAGGTGTTGTACCTGTCAATGGTAGATCCTGGTCACTGGACAATTCTATTGATGCAACAATGTAGATTCGGGGGAATAGATTTAGGACAGAGATGAGGAAAAATAGTTTTTCCCAGAGAGTAGTGAATGTTTGGAATTCTCTAACCAGGGAAGTGGTTGAGGCTGCCTCATTAAACATATTTAAAATTTGGATAGATAAATTTTTACATGATAGAGGAATTAGGGGATATGGGGAGAAGGCAGGTAGGTGGAGTTAGGTCATAAATTAGATCAGCCATGATCGTATTGAAAGGCGGAGCAAGCTCGATGGGCCATTTTTGGCCTACTCCTGTTCCTACTTCCTATGTTCCAATGCATGACACTTTGAAAGAATGTTACTGGCCTCCAAATGTCAGATTATGAAAAGACATTCATAAGAAGTCATTGGAGATCTGATTCAGGACTTTGGAATTTTAAATAAAATTCTTGGGTAGAAGAAGAGCTTCTCTTGGGAGAAAAATGCCCCCCACCCCTCCCTTCGCTACCCACTGCCGGCCAAGAAACTTCAAGAAGGTGCGTCATCAAAGTATATAGACGCTCTGTGCTGTGTTGTCAACATCGATCCCCGGCTCAGCAGGTTGTGCTGATAATGTTCTTTGTCCTCTCTTTTACTTTTGACGAAAAAAACGTGCAAGGCTATTTTCTCTTGATCAAAGGGCCAAAACATGGCAACTAAACCTTAAAATCAGAGGCAGATTATTCAGGAAAGCGTTTGGATCCACTTTATGCCTCGTTTATACACAAATCTCACTCAGAGAAAGCAGCAGATGTTAGTTCAATGAATGATTTTAAATTTTGAGATTGATATAATTTTGCAGGCCAAGATTACTTCCGATTTGGCAGTAGATGCTAATCATGGCATGAGGTGTTAACACAAGGCATATTTTCTTTGATTCAAGTGCTTTGAAAATAATTTTGTTTATAAACGAATCATTTTAGTGTGATTTGAATTAGCAAGAAACACTTTCTATATGTCAGTACAAAAATAGTGCATAGCTCTTCTCTCTCTTCACTAAATAAGTTTTGCCACTGACCTGGTAGGTCAGCTACATTGTCATGGTGGCATGAATGATGTCACGTGTCCCAGTTTATGCAGAGTAAACTAATTATAACCAGGACAAGTTTTAAATTGAGCAGACATTATCTTGGTTTACACCCGTTAATGGATGTGATCAAAAAATTGTCAGAGAATATTTTTCCCATTCTTTTCATTCATCTAACTTCACATACTTTGGAGATGTGAGGAATGGTGAATGATGAGCTTGTAGGGTTGTGGACTTGAGGGAGTGGGTCAGAGATTGCTGGGGCTTGGTACCTTAGCCACATTGCTACCACTTCTCCTTTAAAACTGATCTCTTTGACCAAAGGTCATCTATCTTAAGTTGGCTTTTAGGTGACCAGTGTTAAATTTTATGCAGTAACAATTCCATTCTTTAGGACATTTTTTCCCTGATAAAGATGGTAAACAAATGTAAGTTTTTGTTGTTGTTTTAAGGTGGATCTTATGGATAAAAATGCAGCATTGATTTGTGGTCGTTTCCATTTTAGGCTTCTGTGCAAATTTTTCTTCCATCAAATGGTGCATTTACCACGACAAAAGCTCTCCCAATCTGTGTTAAAATACTTAATTTTCATCATCACTTTAAAATTAGTTGATACCTAAAGGTTGCAATGTATATCAAAGAAACATTTTTTGTTGCATCAATAGATTAGACAGGCATAAACCTTATCAAAATTCTGTAGAACAGAAACATTTGCGATTTTCAGAACGAAGCAATTTAATTATTCATTTCTCGTTTCTTTTTGACCAGATAGGTCTGATGCTGGTGCTTGTCAGTGGCGCACTGCAATCCTTTTCAATGCAAACTGGCTGAATAAAACATGCTGGATTACCAACTTTAAATAATGACTGAATTTAGCCTAAAGTGTAAGATTGCATTGAAGTGAAATTTAAAGGATGCAATGGAGAAAGGATTTCAATTCAATAAAATATGATATACATTCACCACAATCAATTGTACTCTCAAAAATAATATTTGAATGTTGAACAAAGGGGCTGCAGCCTATTCCACAACACTTGATCAAAAGCTTTGCACAGATATTATGGAACACAGCCCATTTTGAGAATTTTTTTTACATGATGGTTGGTGGAAAAATCCATGTAACAATATTGGATTTCAAAATCACCAAATGGTCAGAGCAAAGAAGGAGGTTATTTGGCCTGTTGACTCCATTCCAGATAATTCACTCAGTCGCCCTCACTTTATAACCCGACAATTTATGTCCTTTTGGATGATGCAATTGAATACTAACCTCAGAGTGCTGCTGATGCCCCAATCATTATTGCCTGAAGGAGTTTCTGAATATCACTGTTGTTTACTTAGTTGGTCACTTTCATCTGTCCTTTGGATCTTGACCCACAAATAGGAACAGTTTCCCAACCTGCCATAACAGACTATGCAAATTTACTATGAAACACAAAAGTCTGTAGACGCTGCGATGGTGGTAATAAAAACAAAAATGCTGGAGGAACTCAGCAGGTCATGGAGCATCCATAGGAGGTAAAAGTATATAATCAATGTTTCAGGCCTGAGCCCTTCAAGGGAAGCAAATTTACCTCCATGTTTGGTGTCCCTTTTAGATTTAGTGTATATTACCTTTTCCCATTCTTCTTATCAAAATGTGACACTGCCCTTCCCAGCACTGCACTTGTCATATCTTCCCCCATTTCTAGTCTCATTTTAATTATCCTCCTCAGTTCAATCTACCCAAAATCTATCAAAGTGATTGAAAACATCTTGAGAATTTCACAATACAATTATCTCCAATCCAAGAAACAACAATTCTCTGTTTCCTCTAAAAGAGCCAGATTTCTATTCAAATGATTTACTTAATATGTATTTATTTATCCTGGCAGTTCCTTGATATTGCTTACACCCTGTTCCTGTGGGGTCTGAGATGAATGAAAAGACCAATGCGGAAAACTCAAACTCAGTGCTCTGTGGTTTGTAAGTGATTACCTAAAATGGTATGTGAGTGGAAAAAAAGTTTGAGAAACTCCAGTCTATCCTAATAGACAGCTGGGTAGTTTCTGAGGTATGCTTCCTCCATCAATTTCACTTGGGCTTCTGCATCTTTTGGTAGAAGTTCTAAGTCTTGTTCCTAATTAACCTTCTTCACTTTGTTCATCCATGGACCAGGAGTTCTTCAGTGTCAGCAGGAATGTTTCTTTTCAGAAAGGCTTTGAGGAATCATTTGTGAAAACAAAAACAACCCCCAATGAGAACTCAGTGGATTGAGCTGCATCTGTCAAGGGGAAAGAATTGTGGACACTTCGGTTTAAGACCCTGCATCAGGACAGAATGGAGAAAGAAGATAGTCAGTCCTTTATGCACATGGTAATCTCTTCCTTTGGCAGACCTCTGTACTGCCAAAGAAATAAATAATTTGTTTTGTGAGTCTGAGGTCAGACACAAGAGTGACTGAGAACAATTAGGGCTCAATGCAGAGGACATTGGCCTGGAAATGAGTGTTATTGTACTGACAATAACCACAACAGCAGTGCGAGTATAAGACAGCTTTAATAAACTAATATGTATACTAAGAGGTCTTGTCTCTCTGCAAGATGAACCTGGAAGGCTAGACTGCTTTATATACAAGGTCACCGGGATGACCCCTGGTGACCGAGTGGCGTAATTACATATCACCACAGTTATCATGCCAGTGAATTTGGAGGATTTGTGGAAATAGTCTTGGGAGTATTTTTTTTAATGCCTTGAGGTTCTTAATAAAGACAGCCAAGTCTCGATAGTATTTAAGAGGGCAGTGATCACTATAGCCCAATAGACAATTAATTTTGCTCCTGGATTAAGGTACTGATCTTTCAAACACTTTTTTTCTCAGCTGACCAAAGTATGTGGTGATACCCTGAAGAAGATGGCAAATTTAATCATTGATACTTCTCTTTAAATTTTATGTGTAGACATACAGCATGGTAACAGGCCCTTTAGGCCCACAAGCCCATGCCACCAATTACACTCAATTAACCTACACCCCAGTACGTTTTGAATGGTGGGTGGAAACCCCCTGGGGAAAACCCACACAAACACAAGAGAATGTACAAACTCCTTACATAGAAAAACTCCTTTAATTGAAGGTGGCTCCAATGGCATCACATTTTCCATGATTTTGATGTAAATCTTTATTGACCAGTACTGGTGTTGTAAAGCAAGATCAGTTTGAAGAAGAATTTTGCCTTGTGTGTCTTGAGTACAAGGTCAATCCTCTCATTGGCTACAGTAAACAAGTCAACAATGACTTGGAACTTAGCCTCTGAATGTGTGTAAACACGCATGTTGTCTGTATATTGCATCTCAACTTCTGAGGTTAGTGTGATCTTGGTTCTCAACTGTGGGCTCTAAGTTTAACAATTTCCCATTAGACCACCCCAGCATGAGGAATGTAGTTGAAATATGTGCAAATATTGATTAAAAAAGGCAAACGAGGCACAGAAAGAGGTTTTTGATCCATCTAATTGACTGCCATATGTCAGCATGGTAACAGGTCCTTCTGCCCATGAGCACACATCATCCACTTACACCCAATTGACATACACCTCCAGTACATTTTGAATGGTGGCAGGAAACCAGAGCACCCAAAGGAAACTTACACAAAGGGTGAACATACAAACTCTTTATTGACAGTTCTGGATTTGTACTCCAGTCGCTAGTGCGGTAGCAGCATTGCCCTAACCACTACACTAACTGTGCTGGCTCTATCTTAATTATATTTATACTTACCATCAAGTAACTATACACTCAAGTCATTCCTTGACTAGAGGATGTACCATGCCCATGTTGCAATTGCACCTTTTATTCACTGAACTTTCATCTTGATGACAAGTCAACGGTGAGGCATATTATCAATACCATTTGGCAGTCCATAGACCCTGTCTCTTATTTACTCATAATGAAACTCTTTGGACAAAACATGCTGGCTTTCTCTCATCAATCCAGACTTGTTCCTGGTTGTTGTTTCTAGATCTATCTCACACTAGGATTAAACTGACTGGTCTGTAGTTTTTAGGATAATCTTATCACAACTTCAGCTAGGATATATTTAGAATTTTCAAGTCCTCAAGAACCAACTATGAATCTACTGAGGTCTAGAAGATAACAGCCTTTGCAATCTCCACTCATTTTTCTCAGCTACCTAGAAAGTATTCCTATTGATTCAGATGAATTATACCCTTCAAATGCAGTTAGCCTTTCTGATTTTTCCTTTTATTCCATCCAAAATCTCAACTGCATCCTCCTTTCTGAAATCCAGTAGCATTTTCTTTCTGGGTAGTCAGACTACTTCAGACATGTCCATGGCCTTCAAGACTAGATGTCCTTTTTGGACACCAATTGGCCAGATCTCTTCTCGACAATATTTTTTTCTGTTCACATAATTATAGAATATTGTTGGATTCTCTTTCTATGATTGGGTTTTAACTCTGTGGTTCTGATATTTCTTTTCTTCACAAATTAAATCAAATTTATTTTCCCCTTTTAATGATATACATCACTGAACATGAGGTCTCAATCCAATATTGAAATTGTGTAATATTGTTTGTGTTTAACTATTATTTTAAAACTGTTGTGGAAAATAAAACTAATTTATTATTAACCAACTGGACTCTAGTTGATCCAATGACCATCAAATAAGATTAATCTTGTAATGAGTCATTTAACTCTTACCATGCATGCAATATTCAGAGCAATAAAATTAGTAACCCAGAGATCTAGAATGAGAGTCTGGAGACACGAGCTTGAATCCCACTCTGGTGTCTGGAAATTTTCAATTTTAATTAAATAAGCTGCAATAATAAAACAATGCTAGTATCAGCAAAAGCAATCACAAAACTATCGCATTGTTATAAAAGTTACCATAATAAAACTAGTTTACTTACCTTTAAGGACCTGAAATCTGTCATCTTTACCCAATCTGGCATAGAAACATAGAAACATAGAAGATAGGAACAGGAGTAGGTCATTCGACCCTTCGAGCCTGCTCCACCATTCAACGAGATCATGGCTGATCTTAAAGTTCAGTACCCCGTCCCCGCCTTCTCTCCGTAACCTTTAATACCCTTATACTGAAGAAATATATCTAATTCCCTCTTAAATATATTTAATGAACCTGCCTCCACTGCCCTCTGTGGCAATGAATTCCACAGATTCACCACCCTCTGGGTAAAGAAATTCCTCCTCATCTCGGTCCTAAATGGTTTGCCTATTATCCTCAAACCATGGCCCCGGGTTCTGGATTTTCCCATCATTGGAAACATCCCATCTGCATCCATTCTGTCCAGTCCTGCCAGAATTTTATATGTCTCTATGAGATCCCCTCTCAATCTTCTAAACTCCAGCTAGTACAATCCCAATTTGCGCAATCTTTCCTCATAAGTCATTCCTGCCATTCCAGGTATCAGCCTGGTGAATCGCCTCTGCACTCCCTCCATTGCAAGAACATCCTTCCTTAGATCAGGTGACCAAAACTGCACACAATACTCCAGGTGGGGTCTCACCAAGGCCCTGTACAGCTGCAGTAAGGTATCCTTGTTCCTATACTCAAACCCTCTTGATATGAAGGCCAACATACCATTTGCCTTTTTAACTGCCTGCTGTACCTGCATGTTCGCCTTCAGAGACTGGTGTACAAGTACCCCTAGGTCTCTCTGCACTTCCCCATCTCTTAATCTATTGCCATTCAAATAGTAATCTGCCCTCCAGTTTGTATTACCAAAGTGGATAACCTCACATTTATCCACATTGTAGTGCATTTGCCATGTATCTGCCCAGTCCCTCAATTTATCCAAATCACACTGGAGCTTCCTGACAACCTCTTCCGTGCACACAACCCCTCCTAGCTTAGTGTCACCTGCAAATTTGGAGATATTACATCCAATCCCCTCATCCAGATCATTAATGTAAATTGTGAACAGCTGGGGTCCCAGTACAGATCCCTGTGGCACCCCACTGATCATCGCCTGCCACTCAGAAAATGAGCCATTTATCCCAACTCTCTGTCTTCTACCTGCCAGCCAGTTCTCAATCCACATCAATACTTTCCCCCCAATCCCATGAGCCTTGATTTTGTAAGCCAGTTGTTTATGCGGGACCTTATCGAAGGCCTTTTGGAAGTCCAGGTACACCACATCCACTGGCTCTCCCCCATCTATTTCACCTGTCACCATCTCAAAGAATTCCAATAGATTTATCAAGCATGATTTACCTTTTGTAAATCCATGTTGACTCTGTCCGATCCCTTCTCTGCTTGTCATATGCTCCGCTATTACATCCTTAATAATGGATTCCATCATTTTGCCCACTACTGATGGGAACGGACATGACTTGGAAATGCAACAAAGTAGTTGTCTCTTAACTGACTTCTGAAATGGTCTGAGAAGCCATTTAGTATTGTTAAGATGTGACATCCTGAAATGAAGTCTCAGCAGCAAATGAAAACGCCTTTACCAGAAAGATTTAAGAGACTCGCCGTTACAAGATTTGGTGGTCAGTGAATCTAACTCAGACCAGTTTGTTCATCACAGTTGCTTTTATTTGTCCACATCAATTTAAAAATGATAGTTATAGACAATCAAATAAAATTTAAACTATATTTCAAACTACTTTTAAGACCTCATGTTCATTGACATTTATCAGGATCACTTCAGTTCAATCTCCAAGGGATTCTAATTTTCAAGTGTATATCACTTTAATTCTCCCTCTTATTTCCATTTTGATTCTTTTGGCTGACCTGTTATACTGCTCCAACAAAGGCCAATGTATGCTTGAGGAACAGCATCTCAACTTAAGAAAAAGCACATTATAACCTTTAGGACTCATCATCGAATGCAATAATTTCACATATGGCTAGTTGCAATTTAAAAAATTCTGTAATGTTAACTCTGTTTTGTTTTCTCCACAGATGTAATATGACCAGTTGAATATTTCTAGAATTCTCTGCTTATTTTAGAATTGGAGTACTTACAGTGCTTTGTTTCACAACTCCAGCATTATAAATTTTCCTTTCTTCTTCCATCTCCTATTTATATCTCATCTAGGCACTACCAATAATAAGTCTTCATCACTTTCTCTGGGCCTCCGTTTACACCATTTGTGCAGTCTCTCTTTATCTCTGTTGCATCCCAATCATTTACGCTTCCATCTCTTCACAACTTAAACAATATTTGATTTCTAATGTTTCGCAATTCTGATGAAAGTTCATAGAGTTAAAAATTAATTCTATTTCTCACACTAATAATACTTCCTGACCTACTGAGTATTTCCATCTTTTTTCTCTTTTATTATCTGTTCATTTTTATTGTCAGTAATTTCATTCAGGTTTGTTCTCTAAGGATATGATGCTTTTTCTTTCCACCAGGATTCTGTCCATGAAAATGTTTCTTTACCTGCAGGTACAAGCAGCAGGTAATATTTCTTTGAACATCTTATGAACTGTCAGTCATTATATGGCTACAAGACTTTACCTTCCATATGTAGTCTTACTTCAGCACCTTGGCAAGGCTTATTAGGTATTGGTATTAAATGTAGACTTTGATTGTAAAATGCATACTCTGTAAATAGGGTAGCACAGTTAGTGCCATGCTATTACGGCACTAATGACCCAAGTTCGAATCTAGTGCTGTCTGTCAGGAGTTTGTACGTCCTCGCCATGTCTGAGGGGGTTATAGGTTAATTGGGGTCTTTGGGTGGCACAAGCTTATGAGGGAAGGGCCTATAATTGTGCTGTATGTCTAAATTATTTTTTAATTAAATTAATCAAAATATTCTAAAGAAAGGCCCAAGTAGTTTCCTATGTAAATAGGTGCCATGATAATAAAATGGCGAGATTGGATGTTGGAAGAATGATATGTCCTGTGGTGCCTTTTCAGTATGCTGAAATTGTCATTTGCTTTGTAGCCATAGCAATACTGAATCACCTAATTGTGAGTTCATATCTTGATTTCTGCCTACACAATCTAAGGCCGTGGATCAGTTGTTTACTCAGAGCATGACCACTGCTATCTTTATGACATCTGTAAAGCCAAACCCTTATCTACACTTTCAGATAGAAATCCAGGATAATAAGGGATCATCTTGAAGAGGAGCTGGTGAGTCCTTTTGATACCTTGACAATGTTTCCTCCCCATTAATGCTATTAAAATGATTATTTGATCATTAACACATTATTGGATCTTGCTATAAATGATTCCCTATATAATAACTATATTTCAAAGAGTTCATTGGCTGTTAAGTGCTTTGGATTACTCAAACTTCATAAAGGGTATTTTATTTATGGAAGTCTTTTATTTAAATAGAATTCAAGTGAGGCACATGGTGATTTCTTTATTTTATGACGATGAGCTAAGAACACAAGTCTGAGGATATCAGAGCTGTGCATAATTTGCTTACATTATTGAAATTCAGGATGTTTCCATTATTCCCTGTGCTACATGCATGTGAGGCATGGAATAAGAGACTGATTGCTGGGCTCTCTTCCAGGTAAGGTGGGACCTATACAAGAGGAACTGTTGGCATCTGAACTGCAGGGGCACCAATATCCTGGCAAGGAGATTTTTTTTAGTGTTACAAGAGGGAATTTAAACTAGTCTGGTGGAGCAGAATAGCTGGTGAGCAAGCTGAAGTTAACTGAGATGTTAAAGTGAGCAACTTTGGTATACAGGACATTTAGGGGCAAATCAAAGAGCATGGAAAGTCTGACAGACTTTACTGCATTTATTTTAATGCAAGCAATCTGACAGG
The DNA here is from genome assembly GCF_036971445.1 of Narcine bancroftii. Classification (NCBI taxonomy): domain Eukaryota; kingdom Metazoa; phylum Chordata; class Chondrichthyes; order Torpediniformes; family Narcinidae; genus Narcine; species Narcine bancroftii. The sequence continues at coordinate 47,918,891 of NC_091473.1, read as the reverse complement.
AAGATATGAACTCAAGGAATGGTTAGGTACATGGGAGTAGAATATTAAGCCATAACAGAAATATGGCTGAGAGAGGGGCAGGATTGACAGCTCAATATTCCAAGGGTGCCGATTCTAGAGATGAGATAGAGGTGGAAGTGAGATATTGTGGTGGTGTTGCATTTTGGATCAGGGAGAACTTGGGGGATAGTGAGACTATATAGGGAGATCTTAGAAATAAGAAAGGAATGATTACACCCCCCCCCCACCCCCCACCACCATAGTGGGAATTGGAGGAGCAAATGACTAGTGCAGCAATAAAAAGATTGTAACAGAAGGTGATTTAAACCTCTCTCGTATTGACTGCAATTCTCATAATCCAAAGGGCTTGGATGGAGCATAATTTATTCAGGAGAAATTTCTCAAACAAATATGTAGATGTAACAACAAACAGAGGGCAACACTAGGCTTCTTCATGGGAAATGTGGAAGTGTCAGTAGAAGAGCATTTCATGAACAGTGACCTTAATTCTGTTAGTTGTAAAATAGTAATTGAAAAAAGATAGAACTAGTCCACAAGTTAAATTCCTAAACTGAGGCATAGCTAATTTTGATGGCATAAGACAGGAACAGATAAAGATTAATTGGGAAAGGCTGTTTGTGGGTATAAGGCCATTTGGCAAGTGGAAAGCTTTTAAAAGAGAGAGAGAGAGAGGGAAAATTCAGGGAATGAAGAACAAGTCTGACAAGAATAGGAAACCTGGATGGCTGGACCTATTATAGATCATCAAGAAAAAGATAATTGATGTAAGAGAATCCATTGAGAAGAACAGAAGCTGTAAGAGGTCACTTAAGAGGCAAATAAAGAGGGCATAAGCTGATAAGACTAGAAAATAATTCAATTTTAGTTTAGACATACAGCATGGTAATGGGCCCTTCCAGCCCATGCCGCCCAAATACCCCAATTTACTTACAACCCCTGTACATTTTTGAAGGGTGGGAGGAAACTGGAGCACCTGAACGAAACCGCTGCAGACACAGGAAGAACGTACAAACTCCTTACAGACAGCGGCAGATTTAAACCCAGGTTGCTGGCACTGTAATAGCATTGTGCTAAGGGCTGCACTAACCTTGCCACCGAAGATATGGTTAAGGAGAATCCCAAGAGATTCTACAAGTAGATTAAAAGCAAAAGAGTAACTAGGGAAAGAATAGGGCCCTGTAAAAATTAGCAAGGACATTAATGTGTGAATCTATCAGGTGGGTGAGGTCTTAAATGAGCAAGTTCATTGTTCTGTCACCTGCATTTATCATCTGTATTTACTCTGGAGAAGGACATGGAAGTTTAAAAACTCAAGGAATTAAATAATGATGTCTTGAAGAGAGATTACATTACAGAAGAGGAGGAACTGAAGGTTTTAAAATGTATAAAGGTAAATAATTTCCCAGAGCCTGATCAAGTGCATCCTAGGACATTATGGGGAGCTAGGAAAGAAATTGCAGACATATTTGCATAATAGTTAAACATGGGTGAGGTGCCAAAAGACAAGATAATGACTCATATGCCTTTATTTTAAAAAATTACTGAAAGGACAGTGAGCTAATTGTTGGCTGGTGGGGTGCTAGTTCAGGACAAGGTGAATTCTGCCCTTGTTTCATCTCAAGGTGGGGGGGGCAGATGTACAAAAAATAGGGGAGATGTGAGGAAGGGCTGAGTTGATAGCAGTAAAGGAGAAGCCATGTTTTCTGAAGGAGGACATCTTGAATGTTTTGGAATGGAAGGTCTCAACCTGGGAGCACCTTTACCCTACCTACTGCAATAGCAAGGACCAACTATTTTAATTCCACATACCATTCCCACACCAACATGTCTATCCATGGCCTCATGCACTGCCAAACTGAGGCCACTCCCAAATTGGAGGAACACTTTATATTTCATCTGGGCATCTCCAACCAGACGACATTGGCATCGACTTCCAATTGTCATTAAACCTCTCCCCTGAGTCTCCAGCTCCCCAACCCTTTCCATTCCCTCTCCTATCAAACAGCCTCTCTCCACGGCATCACCTCTCAGCTTTTGTTTCTTCTACTCTCCCACCTGTTATTTGTTAGCCTATGCTGCTCCCCATGCCCTACCTCCCTCTTCTTTAATCTTTTTATTCAGGTGCCTGTCTGTATTTTGATCACACCTTGATGAGAGGCTTAGGCCCAAAATGTTGGTTACCCTTTACTTCCTATAGACACCGCAGGAACTGCTGGGATACTCCAGCACTTTTATGTATTGCATTCAACCCAGCATCTGTAGACTTTCTTGTTTAGCTTATCATCAGTTGTGGGTGTTACTGGAGGGGATGCTGAGAGAAGGATTTACATGCCGTTAGAAAGGGCTTATTGCATGACAAACATGATTGAGTTTATTTGAAAAGGTGATCAAGAAAATTAATGAGGCAGGGCAGTAGTGATTGGGTCTTTTGCTGCGCCTTTGACAATGTTTCACATAACAGGCTGCCTGGAAGGTCAGATCACATGGGATAAAGGGTAAGCTGGCTAATTAAATACAGAATTATTTGATGAGAAGAGACCAGGTGATAGCAGAACATTGTTACTCAGATTGGAGGCTGGTGATCAGTTGTGTGCTGCATGGATCTGCACTGGGTCCCCATTGTTAGTCATCTGCATAACCTGGTTAGTAAATTTGAGGATGTCACCAAAGTATAGTGGATTTAATTCATATATTTCAATACAATCCAATGGCTGGGATGTGGGCCAACGAATTGCAGATAGAATTTAAATCAGACAAATGAGAGTTATGGCACTTTGGTAGGTTATAGCAGGGCAAAACTTACACAGTGAAGGGTAAATGTTATAAAAAAAAAGACTTAGAGATACAGATACTTAGTTGCACGAATGTGATGGTGCAGGTAGACATAGTAGTGAAGAAGACGTTTGGCATGCTTGATTTCCTTGGTCAAGACATTAGTAATGATGGCTATTGTCATACACAATGAATATAGACACCAACATGATTACTTGCTACAGCTGAACCTTGTAGTAAAAAAAACCTAAATAATATGCATAATTTAATAAAACAAAGACAATAAATAGATAGATAACTAGATAATAAACATTTACAGTGATCTTAGTGGCTCACAATTTTCCTAGTGATTGAGTAATCCTAATACATTAAATAGAGATTTAGGGAACATCACATTGCCTTTGTATATTATGTTGGTGAGACCACACTTGGAGTATTGTGTGCAGTTTTAGTCATCCTGATATGAAAGATATCCTTAAGCTGGAAAGGAAACCGGAGAAAAAATCCTGAGAATGTTGTTGGGATTGGTAGGCTTGAATCATAAGGAGAGGCTAGATAGGTTGGGACTTCTCCCTAAAGCACAGGGAACTAATGTGGGACCATTTAGAGGTTTATAAAATCAGATGCTAAGTAGTCATAGGCTTTTTCACTGATTAGGGGATTCTAAAACCAGAGACCATGGATTAAAGGTGATAGGGAAAAAATTTGAAAAGGACCTGAGGATTACCCAAGAAAATGCACATATGGAATTAGCTTCCAGAGGAAGTGGTAGAAGCAGGAACAATTGTAATGTTCAAAAAACATTTTGACAGGTACATAGATAGGAAAGGTTTATAGTGATTTGGGCCAAATGCGGGCAAATGGAACTAATTTGTTCAGCATGCATAAGTGGGGCTGAAGGGCCTGTTTCTGTGCTGTTCTGTGCTATCACTCTATTGTTTTAAACAATGGAGTCTCTTCATGAACAATGTTGAACTCTAAGTTTCCTACACAACATTCAAGTGTTTTACCCATTTATATTTTCAAATATTTACTTTTGAAACTTGGGCTTTGCCAGACGTACTGACCAGGTTAACTACCTATTCTTAATTGTTCTGAAAAACTAGTGGGCTCATTTTTGAACTGCAAGTGGTGCTTTGATACAACTACATAATGTTTGGGTCAAAGATACTTTTTTGACTTTATTTGTCCCTGTGCTCTAAGTTTTACATTTGTCAACAAACAATTCAAATGTTTTAAAGTGCACATTCCAGATTTTATTCATGGTTATTCATAAATATTTTGGTTTGGCCATGTAAAAATTACAGCACTTTTTATATGTAGTCCCCTCGTTTCAGCGCACCATAATGTTCAGATAATTTGGCTTCACAGGTGTTTATGATGACTTAATTGCTTCATTGGTGCAGGTATGAGAGAGCTAGGCTTGCTTCTAAGCTTTTGATCACCCTTGGAGTCTGTAGTTGCCATTTTCCAACATGAGGACCAGAGCTGTGCCAATGAAAGTCAAATATGCCATTATGAGGCCGAAAAGCAAGAATAAAACAGTAAGAGACATTGCCCAAATCTTAGGATTACGAAAATCAACAATTTGGAACATCATTTGGGTGGCACAGTTGGTGTGGTGGTTAGCGCAATGCCTTTATGGCACCAGCAATTGGGACCAGGGTTCAAATCCAATGCTGTCTGTGAGGAGTTTGTACGTTCTCCCTGTGTCTGCATGGGTTTTTTTGGGGGCTCTGGTTTCTTCCCACTGTTCAAAACGTATGGTCAATTGGGTGTAAATTGAATGGCATGGACTTGTGGGGTGAAATGGGCTGTTACTGTGCTGAATGTCTTATTTTAAAAAAAATTCAATTAAGGAAGAGCACACTGGTCTGATCAGTATTCACAAAAGGACTTGTATTCCAAGGAAGATCTCCACTGCTGATGACAGAAGGATTCTCATCATAATGAAGAAAAATCCCCAAATGTATGTTCGACAGATCAGAAACTCTCTTCAGGAGGCAGGTGTGGATGTGTTAATGATTACTATCCACAGAAGACTTGAACAGAAATACAGAGTCGACATTGAAAGATGCAAATCATGGCAAAGGTGGTATGTGTTGGATCTTAGGCAGTTCCTTTCCACCTCTACACTTTGCTCTTTCCTTCGCTCTGATATAGGTTAATCTTTCCACAAGATCTTTTTTTTACAGATTTCTGCAGGCTCTTTTAAATATTTCTTAACAAACTCTAATCCTTTCTGTGGCTAACCAGTAGTTTACATCTTGTAGTGTAGCCTCTGTATTTCTGTTCATGAAGTCTTCTGAGGACAGTAGACATTGACACATCCATAACTGCCTCCTGAAGAGTGTTTCTGATTTGTCAGTCATACATTTGGAGATTTTTCTTCATTATGATGAGGATTCTTCTGTCATCAACAGTGGAGATCTTCCTTGGAATACCAGTCCCTTTGTGATTACTGAGCTCACCAGTACATTCTTTGTTCTTAATGATGTTCTAAAGTGTTGATTCTGGTAATCCTGAGATTTGGGCGAGGTCTCTTTGTGTTTTATTCTTGTTTTTCAGCCTCACAATGGCTTCTTTGACTTTCATTGGCACAACTCTGGTCCTCATGTTGAAAAATGGCAGCTATAGTCTCAAAAGGTGATCAAAAGTTAGAAGCAAGCCTAGTTCTCTTGTGCCTGCACCAATGAAGCAATTAAACATACCTGAGCCTTCACAAACACCTGTGAAGCCAAAATGTCCCAAACATTTTGGTGCCCTGAAATGAGGGGACTATGTATAAAAACTGTTGTAATTTCTACATGGTCAAACCAAAATGTAAGCCATAACCTTGAAAAAAATCTCCAATGTGCATTTTAATCACATTAATTGTTTGTTGACAAATTTAAAACTGCGGAGCACAGGGGCAAATAAAGGCCAAAAAGTGTCTTCGTCCCAAACATTATGGAGGGCACAGTAAGTGGCAAGTTAGGTCACTTGTGAGATCAGACTGACGTAAGATGGGCAGGAAAGGATCATTGCTTTCCTTTCAAAGGGTCACTATGGCATTTTTAAAGGGTTTACTGATACCAGCTTTTAATTACACTATTTTGAATTACAAATTCTCAAACATCCATCGTCAAATTTGCACTCAAATCTCTTGATTAACAATGCTGGTCATTCTGATTTATTGGCTCAATAACTTAATTGCTACATTATGATACACTTGGTATGATCCTCCTGAATAATACTAACAAATTATTAACCATTAGAAGCCATAACTGCAAAATAGTATTCTGATCTTTTTCTTTGAATAAACAGTGTTGATTAACATCACAGCATGGTTTCAAATCTGGCGCTGACTGTAAGGGGCTTGTACATTCTCCCCGTGTCTGCGTGGGTTTCCTTCAGTGCTCCGGTTTCCTTCCACCATTCAAAATGTAAGGGGGTTTTAAGTTAATTAAGTGTAATTGGGCAATACAGACTCATGGGCCAGAAGGGCCTTTTACCATGCTGTATATCTAAATTTAATTTAAAACTTAAATCACAGCTTTTGAAATTATTAAAAGGAGCTAAGTATCCTGACTCAAATGTGTTGTTATTTTATTACAGGTCTTGGTTTTTACCTTTAAATGTCATTTAGTTGCATATATATCAACAATGCTCTGTTGTGGTTGTTTACACAAGCTAAAATTATGCAGATCTATTACACAGAAGAAAGCTGATTTGGGCACTGTGCCTGTACTTGCTTTCTTGTATACCTATCAGCTTGATAGTTTTGCCCTGCTTTCTCATCATACCCCTCTAATAAGTATCAGACATGGCTTAGTAATCAGTTTCACATTGGAGTCAGCAGATTATCCTTTGGAGAACTGAGGATAAATCAGTGGTTAATCAAGGTCACATCTCCTCCCTCAAGTAGATGCATAGAGCAGTCGCATGGACTGAAATGAAGACAAGAGTGCAACTTTAACAGATGGGCAAATTTGGCCATTTGGTCAGAAATGAATTGGTTAGTAAGTCATTTTATTTTGAAACTTAGTTCAATTCAGCATTTAGAATGCAGTACACTGGTAAATAAGTTACCTACTAACTGCCAACAAGAGTTCTATGAAAGATTATCAGTCTGATACTTTAACTCTGCTTCATTCTCAAGTCATGCTACCTGACCTGTTGAGTATTTCCAGCTTTTTATTTATTCATAAATTTTGGGGGATTTGAGCATTTATTGCCCATTCTTAATTAAGGTAGCGAAGAAGGCATTTTGCCTGCTGCCTTCGTTGGGTACAAAAGTTGGGATCTTAAGATTCACCCGTGCAAGGTGTTGATGAGACCACACTTGTAGTACTATGTGAGGTTCTGGTGGTCCAGCATCCCTTTTATCAATATATAAAAGGGATGCTGAGAAGATTTATCAGGATGTGCTGAGACTAAAGGGCTTGAGTTTTAGGGGGAAGTTAGAGAGGCTGGGTCTTCACTTCCCAGAGTGTAGGAAGCTCAAGGGTGACCTTATAGAGGTTTATAAAATCTTGAGTAGCATGGATAATGTATTTTTCCCAAGGTAAATGACTTGAGAACTAAAGGGCATAGTTTAAGGTGAGGGGAGATATTTAAGAGGGACCTAAGGGGGAACTTTATCACTCAGTAAGTGGTGTGTATCTGGAACAAGCTGCCAAAAGAAATTGTAGAAGCGGATACAATTCTGACATTCAAAAGACTTTTGGGCAGATTCATTGACAGGAATGACATAAAGATATGGACCAAATACAGTCAAATTGGAGTTTCAATAGATAATTTGATTGGCATGGTCATTGAGCCGAAGAACTTGTTTCTGTGCTATAAAGCTCTATGACTATGAGTTTATGGATACCGGTACAATTGAGTGGTTTGCTTAAGACATTTCTGAGGACATTTATGTTAAACACTTGTGGAATCATGGAAAATGCAGGTTAATGAATGGCACAGCAGCATTAGGGTTGATAGGATTGTATACTTTTTAGGATTGTATATTTCTAAGTTAGGATAGTGTGTGGCTCAGCAACGTGCAGATGGAAGTGTTCCCATGCTTTTGCTGTTCTTGTCCTTGTAGGTTGGGAACCATCAGGCTGAGGAACAGCTTCTTCCTACAATGCTAAACGACCAAAGGAATTGTTCACACGAACCATCCGAGACTCTCAACTGTACAAAACCAAACAGTATTTATTTATTTATTTTCATAGCTAGAATACTTGTCCTGCATATGTATTATTTGCCTGTATGTGCATTATGTCTGGTTGTGTGTCTGCATGGTTTTGCACCGAGGACTGGAGAATGCTGATTCGTCGGGTTGCACAATCAGCTGACAAAAAAAAACTCGACTTGGTAAAGGCCTTGGGATTTAAGATGCTTCCTAAGGATTCTTGGTGAATTCCTGCAGTGAATGCTACAGATAGTGCAGAGTAAGGAGCTGGCCATTTAGGGCTGATCTGAGAATAAATTTGTTTGGAGAGAGAGTTAAACATATATTTTTTTTAAAAAACTCTCTCTACCCATGAGCACTGTATATTTTTAGTTATTCTGTTCATTCAACCCTGAAAACAATAGAATTTATTTAGGAATTTGGTGAAAAAGTGGACACAGAGCAGGAAACAGATTTAAATCAAGGGGCCATATGGACTCCCCTGATCTTTGTTATGCTCTTAAGGTCCCAAGTTTCTACGTTTAAGAATATTAGAATAAATATCTGCTTATCATACATTGAGGGATTTTGCAGTTTACTAATTAATTACCTGGTCATTTGTTTTTCTCATTAAAATGGTGGCCATTCTTCAAAAGTATTTCATAGTTGTAATGTACAGTATAGAAATTTGCCTTCTTTATCTTTGAGATCATTCATACACTGTTATATAAATTAGAGAGAGATTCAGCTTCCACCAGTTTCTTTTCACTATTATTGTACTAAAATATAGATCATCATATTACTGAGTACATTTTTTTTTACAGTTCATGTAAATGGAGAACCACACTGCAGTGCTAACAGATTATGAGTACAGAATGCTGTTATTCTTGTGTTAAATCAGCATTGGTATGGAATCTATCACGGATACATATTTTAATTGGTGCTTCCTTATTTCAGTTCAAATCTCTGCTCCCCCACTAGACTATTATGCTTTCCATATTTTAAAATCCCATCTAAATTCATCTTTTGCTGGACTTCTGTTGTCTTTTAACCAGTGAAAATTAAATAGTCATTGCTATGCCTACAACATGCCGTACATGCAAGGCATAATGTATGAATGCTGCAGTGTGGTTTGGCTCATTGCTGCCCCCTTGTGCTTCATGAGTGGTGTGAAAGTACTATTCAAGAATCCCTGTTGTAACTGCGTGGGTATGTGGCAGCAGGTATTTATCAGCATATTTGTATGTTTGTTAATGTCTAAACAAAAGAGCCTAGTCTTGCCATATTGATTCTGCAACTGGGCCAAGACCCATTTGGAAGCAAAAAACAATCAGCTGGAGGAACTCACTGGGCCAAGCAGCATCAGTGGGAGCAAAAGAATGCTCAACATTTGTGGTCAGAACCCCTCATCAAGGCATCTTCATCAAGAAATCAAATGTGATTCCATCCTTCTTCCACAGCAAACAATTTGGTCTATTCTTGCTCCTACCCCAGACAAACAAGTATTTGACAAGGTCAGATGTCAATGAGAAACAGTGTCAAGAGCAAATCATATTCCTATTAAAGTTCTAATGTTTGGAGGGGAACTACAAGTATATGAATCAATAATATTTGAAAAGACGATGACAAACTGGGGTGCTCATAGGTAATAAATGTAAAAGAAACAAATCCAAATCTGTTAACTACAGAGGGTTTTGTTTTTAATGTCTGTCACCAAGCAAGTCACCACATGGATCTGCTTTAAACATTTTCCCCAGGTGGTGTAAGAGTTGCTTCCTGAAGCACAGTGTAGATTTATTCTATCTAAAGCCAAAATAACATTATCTTCACATAAGATTATGACTGCTACTCAAATGGTGAGTGAAGAAACTTTCTCAAATTTGGCTGCCCTTAAATTTGTCTCCGTTGTATATCTGCTATATAATGGCAGACAGGCTCTGATTCTAACCAATAATGGCACTATAGAATCAATCTCAGTACAGATTGGCATAATTGGTCAATATTTCTTTCTACAATACTACATTTGACCTCTATCGAGCTGCCTGCTTTAATAGAGTTAATCTATAGGACAGATGAGAAATTTTCCTGAGGTGAACAAAAGATCTCATGATGTAAGAGTAAAATAATGCACATATATCAGGGAATGTGACTGGAATGATAAGAGTTAATGTTTCGAGCTAATGGACTTTCATCACATCATCAACCTGAAACATTAACTCTCTCTCACTGCAGAGATCCCAGAGTTTTGTGACCAATATCCAACCAACATCAAAAACAAATTATCTTGCTTTTTTTGTTTAAAACTCTTTATTGAGAGCTAATTGTGCAAGTTTGCTGCCACATTTCCCACACTGCAGCAATGTAGAAGTACCTTGTAAAGTATTTAATTGGCTGGAAAGCATTTTGGAATGCCTGGATTTCAAGAAAGCCTCTATGAAAATGCAAGTTATTTTCTGCACATGCTCTGTGAATCAAACTTGAGACTTTTTATTCTGTGTGACTCAGTGCCAGAGTGAGATGTTCATCCATCAACAGAGATGGTGGGAGAACCGGGTCCTAAACCGCATCACCAGCTGTTTGAAAAAAGTCTCACAGATTTATCAGTTGAATGGAGACATTTCATGCTGAGGCTGTTTTCTGGTGCCAGTGTTCAGGAGATGGTGATGTTCAGATGCATTAAAAAATTAACCTTACCAGCAGAATTCATTGACTCTTCATGTCTCTGGGCAGCTGTCAACCATCTGTGCTCCCAAAGGAACATTGAAACAGGAAGGTTTTACATAATTTTATAAGGAAGACTCTCAACTGGTCTCAATTTCCAAGATACCCACAGAATGTAGGTGGAATGGAAGTGTGCATGGAAATTTTGTAGTGCCAAATTATCTGGCTAGATATACTAAACTTTTTCAGTCCTGTCCTTTTCTTTATAACCATGAGAGTGAATGGAGAATGATCTCGAATTTAAATTTAAATTGAAACAAAAATGTTTGGAGTCTACAGGTTTGTTAACTGTACCACGGGATGTAATATCTTAGTAGATTCCTGCTCTGATGCTGCCACAAAGTGGAACACAATCAGCTCTGCAAGGCATCTTTCTTCAATTCAAGATTCCTTATTGTTATGTAATTTAAAAAATTACCAAAAATTACTTCTGCCTGCCATAAGGCAGGCAAAGAGTTGCCATTAGTGTTCCCAGTGCCCCTTACAGTAAGAGAGAAAGAGAAGCAAAAGAGTCCCTTCAGAGACACTAAGTGTCCGTGGATTCACTTCCAGCACTCCTGCCTCCCTTACAGCTGCAGAGCCTCCTGGGAACCTGAGCTCCAGATCCAAATTTCCGACAGGATCAGGAAGCCTTTGGGAGTCCTCACAAATTCTGGTTATGTGTGTCCCTTGATCGCAATTCACTGGCCACCTGCAGCCAACTGGGTTAGTCAACTGCTGAGCACCTCGCTGGTCTACTACCATGGTCACCATCCTGGTAACCCTCAATAAGGATATTCTCCCCGTTTCTGGTGCCCTGCGTCTGTCCACTGATCTCCGGAGTCTGCAAATCCTCGTGTCCACTGCCAAGCACAGGCATTGCCATATTGGGCAAACACCTGTGGTTGCAGGATTTTAATTAAAAACAGAATTGGCTTCTTTAATAGGTCATTTAAAAGCTAATGGAATTATGGCCAGGCAGTTGGACCCTGCAGAGCAGCACTGAGTTTCCACTCCGTACTCTCCTGGCACCAGCGGCAGTTCTGCTTTTAATTCCAAATGAGGGAAGTTAATTTGATGGAATATTATATTTATCAGAATATTTCTTTGAAGAATGAGCTTTAGAAAGTAGGTGATAAATAATTCATTTTTGTTTTGACTCTAAAGAATAATTGCACACATAGAAAAGAGCACGTGGAATGGAATCATTGGTCAACTGCCACAAAGAATCGTTATATACTAATGAGAGGCCAAATGTTCTCCTTCGGCACAGGGTGATTCTATGAGATACCCACATTGAGCAATCAGATGGGGCCATTTTCACCACTGGATTCTTTTCCACTCTCCCATCAATTCCACACCCCCCCCCCCCCACCCCCAACCATCTCACATGGCAACTTCGGTGCCATGTGATCTCTCTTTAAGCCACCACTATCATCTTCTCTTATTAGATTCTCGCACTGGTCACTGGTAGCCACATTTTATTCCAATTAGCCACCACCCTGTATGACTCTTCTTCCTCCACCTGACCCTTTTGTTTTGCTTACCTCGCTTTCCCTTTGTCTGGCATTGGCAATTCCTTAGCAAGGCCCTTGCTGAGACATTTACATCTTTGGTCTTGAATAAGTACTGGAAGACTGGAGTATGGGCAGCAAGGATAAGCCAGGCAACTGCAGGCCATTGACGATGTTAGTTGTTGGAAAATTGCTGGAGCAGTTTCTGAAGATTGTTATAGGAAATAGAAGCTGGAGTAGCTCTGATTTTCAGTAGACTAAGGCTGATTTTTTTTTAATCCTATTCGCTCCTTCCTACATGAACACTATATTCCTTGAATAGCTTAATTTAAAAAAAAAACTTTGGACTAGCCTGGCCTTCAGAAATCTTAGAGAATTCCAAAGATTCATCAACCTATAGTCAAAAAAAATCTAAATCTGAGTGGCTGGACCCTCATTTTGTGGTTATGAATCCTTGGTTCTAGATACCCCAGTAAAATGAAACATCAACTCTACATCCACCCTGCCAAGCCTCATCAAAATTCTTTTAAATGCAAAAGACCCTGATGAATTTCTCTTTATACATCAAAGACAGTAGCAATAAGTCTAAGTCTAATATCAGTGGTAGAGAAGTTAATTAAAAAAATCTGGAGGGAAGATTATTCTATGCAGTAAAACCCTTGGTATCCAGCACCTATGGGTATTGGTAGATGCTGGATAAGTAAATTTTGCAGTTCCTTTGGATTGCGTGTTGTGTGGATTGGTGAAATGTCAGTGAGGCTCATCAATTTTAAAGCTGTACTTTTTTTAACCTATTTATTTTCCTTCATTTTTTATGCCGGATGCTTGAGGCTGCTGGTTACTTGAATTCTGGATAACAGATGTACTGTAGATGGGATCAAGAATAATCAGTATGGCTTTGTTCAAGGGAGATCTCATCTGCAGAGGATCTCAATTTGCATTTTTCAAAGAGTTAACTCAATGTGCTGATGAGGGCACTGCAGTTGGTGTCATCTATCTGGATATTAGTAAATTAACAATTGGCAGAGACATGGTGTGCCAAAAGGCTTATATCTGTGCTGTATGGCTATAACTAACAAATCTACCATCAGAGAAATCAATTGGGTGTACCTTTGCTGAGCACCCTCCAACAAAGTCTATTCTTCCTCAGATTGAGAGACCAGATATCTACAGAATGCTCCGAAGCAGTCTCACCATGGCTCTATATAACACTGGACAACAATTTTTTTTCCCCCAAAATGTTTGCTTCCTGAAAAAAATGGGGATTATAGTACACAACTTCAAGCAGATAATTTCAGATTTGCTCTATCACGCAGGATTTTGCCACTGATTTTGGCATCTGATACCTCTCATGTCAGTGTCCAACAATAGTTGGCCAGCATTTCTTTTTCCATGGTGCCAATGTCCTCATCAAATTTTTTTACCATATTCTTCACTAACTGAACCAAGATCAGCATTTCTGCTGTACTGATTTTTCCTATTGTTAAGTACACTCACTGTGCTATTGCCTGAAGAACGTGCTTTAACATGCATTTGATCTATTCTTCGGATGCAGGGATCGACAACGGGATACTATTCTTCGGATGCAAGGATTGACAACGAGATAGACAACAGACTCGCCAAGGCAAATAGCACCTTTGGAAGACTACACAAAAGAGTCTGGAAAAACAACCAACTGAAAAACCTCACAAAGATTAGCATATACAGAGCCGTTGTCATACCCACACTCCTGTTTGGCTCCAAATCATGGGTCCTCTACCGGCATCACCTATGGCTCCTAGAACGCTTCCACCAGTGTTGTCTCCGCTCCATCCTCAACATTCATTGGAGCGACTTCATCACCAACATCGAAGTACTCGAGATGGCAGAGGCCGACAGTATCGAATCCACGCTGCTGAAGATCCAACTGCACTGGGTAGGTCACGTCTCCAGAATGGAGGACCATCGCCTTCCCAAGATCGTGTTATATGGCGAGCTCTCCACTGGCCACCGAGACAGAGGTGCACCAAAGAAGAGGTACAAGGACTGCCTAAAGAAATCTCTTGGTGCCTGCCACATTGACCACCGCCAGTGGGCTGATATCGCCTCAAACCATGCATCTTGGCGCCTCACAGTTCGGCGGGCAGCAACCTCCTTTGAAGAAGACCGCAGAGCCCACCTCACTGACAAAAGACAAAGGAGGAAAAACCCAACACCCAACCCAAACCAACCAATTTTCCCTTGCAACCACTGCAACCGTGTCTGCCTGTCCCTCATCGGACTTGTCAGCCACAAACGAGCCTGCAGCTGATGTGGACATTACCCCTCCATTTAATCTTCGTCTGCGAAGCCAAGCCAAAGAAGAAAGAAAAAGATCTATATTAATGTAATGCACAGCATCTATACATGTTAGCCGCATTTATAGCCTGTCTGCGTCTATCCAAGGCAACAGATGTGCTTGAACTGACCAAAATAGCTTCCTTCGTGGACAATATATTAATAGACTTACATTATCACAGGAAATCACAAAAAAATAGGTTACATATAAAAATGGTACATGATAGGAAATTTTGAAGGTAATTTTCGTGACCAATAGCCCTAAATCCATAAAGTACATCCAACAGTGTTCAGGAAGCAAAGTCTTTGTTTTCCCGTGTAATTGAGCATTTTATTTAAATCTTGTACTTAAAATCTCTTGCAATAGAACTCAATATTTTATTTGCTATCCTAATTCATCTTAAGAACATTGAAGTCTTTCTGAACATCAGTACCTTTCAATTTCTCAGCATTAAAAAAAACCTTATTTACTGTGAATAAACTCACATTTTTCCTGGTAATATTCCATCCATCAATCTCTCGCCTCTTCACTTAGTCTGTCCACAATCTCCTGAAATGTCTCCGAATCTTCATCAACTCACATTGCCACATAGGTTTACATCATCAGGGTTACGCTTTCCTAAGCCAAAGAATTGATATAGATTATGAACAGCTTTGTCCTGGAATCAGTCCCTGCAGTACCCCATCGCCACAGCCTCCTGGTTTATTTGTACTTTTTTTTTGGTCAATAGCAACTCTCAATTCACACAAGTGATTTAACCCCATTATCATGCACTTGTTCCCTCAATGACTCTTCAACATACTGGTCTAGAAAATCATCCCTTACACACTCTATTATTCATCCTCAATATTATTAATAGGGCATACAAGATCACATAATTAAATGCATAGCTCAGAGCGTGATGTGTTAGAATGTGTTAATTTGCTTTGCCTAGTTTATATTCATATTAAAATTCCCCATGATTATTGTATTACTCTGGTTGGATACACCTCTAATTTCCTAACTTGTACTATGCCCTATATTACCATCACTCTGAGGGACTTGATATAATTTATATCAAAGTTTTCTGC
Organism: Narcine bancroftii; assembly: GCF_036971445.1. Lineage (NCBI taxonomy): Eukaryota > Metazoa > Chordata > Chondrichthyes > Torpediniformes > Narcinidae > Narcine > Narcine bancroftii. The sequence continues at coordinate 47,903,354 of NC_091473.1, read as the reverse complement.
ACCTTGCCATTTCTTAGTTTCAGCCGAACTGATTTCACTTCATTTTCTGAATTAAGATTCTTTCTACTGCTTTTAGATCAGTTCTAAACTTTCCCTTTTTCATTTTTTCCATTTCTTTGATCAATGATCCTGGAATATTCAATTTCCAGTCTTCATCAATTAGCTATTAGTTTGTACCTATCTATTTCTATCTGTGCTATTAATTCAAATACTTTGTTAGAAATTGTACACACACTCAAAAAAGAATCTCCAGTTTAACTTTGTACATTTTTCCCTACTCTGACTCGAATTGGAGATATGTTCTCTATTTGTCATCATCCTCTCCTGACATATTCTGGACTAAACATCTCTCTGTTCTCTCTTTTCACCTTTCTAAATTCCAGAACACACCTTCGTAACTTTGTTTAAATTCTTTATTTAATGAGCAAAGACATTGATTCCAATCTGATTCAGATGAAGCTCATCTCTCCTGCACTGCTCCTCTTTCCCATGTAGTGATGGCAGTGCATCTCATTAATTGAAGTTCATTTTTTTAACATCAGCCTTGCATTGGATTCCCAGATCTTATCTGCCAAGTTGTGCACGGCCCAGTTATCATCTTTAACATTCTGCAATATAAAAAACAATTAAACAGAAAACAGTCTTCCTACGGTTTTAACTTTCAATTAATGATAATGTCAACTTTCAATTAATGATACACTGCCATCACTACATGGGAAAGAGGAGCAGTGCAGGAGAGATGAGCTTCATTTGAATTAGTTCCCAAATGGTCCATAACGATTGGAATCTCCCACTTTTATTCAGTTTGTTTCTAGCTCAAGGATATGTCTTTAAACCCAAGCATTGGGCAGCAACATAGCCTTCTTGATTCATGCTCACAGCTCCTGAATATTACACTAACAATGTTGTCCACATTTGCCCCAACTTGTATGGACCCATTTCCATTGTGTTTTTGTCAGTTTGATTATCTGCTCATAAATCTCTATTTGCATCTATATAGGCTCTAAGCTCTTGAGTTAATGCAAGGATTGTGGCTCCTGCAATACTATCTCTAAATCTTTGCACCCACCTTTCTTGTAGTCATAACATCTTGTGCCTTTTAACTATTTTAGTTCTGCAGAATACAATTTTAAGCCCATGACTGTCTTACCGATGTATTAAAAGTCAGACGTTAGCACATCAATCCTATGGCAGATTGAGTTTTAGCAGAAATGACCTGGGTTACAGATATTCACTGCATATGGATCATCATGAATCAAAGTGGTTTCTATCAACTCCCCATAACACAGATTTATTTATTTCATTCAAGGAATATAGGCTTTGCAGGTTAAGCCAGCATTTAATTGTCCATCTATTATTGCCTTGAGAAAGTAGTGGTGAAATTCTTGAACTGCTGGGATCCTCATGTTGTGGGTTACACCCCAAATGCTGTTAGGGAGGGTATTCCAGGATTTTGACCCAGTGATGGTGAAGTAATACTGCAACAGCAACATATTTCCAAGTCAATATGGTGTGACTTGGATGCCAATTATCCTTGTACGTCTAGAAGTCATGAGTTTGGAAGGTGCTGTCTAAGTTTTGGTGAATTACTGTAGTGTATCTCGAGTTCAAGTTTATTATCATCCGACTGTACAAGTACAACCCGACAAATTAGCATTCTCCCATCCTCGGTTCAAAAACTTGCAAACACACAACCAGACATAAAAACGATACAAATGCAGTACATACACAGTGTATATATATATATATATATATATATATATATTATGTCCTCAATAATTTTGTGTGTCCTCTTCAAACAACGATCCTAGTAAAACACATTGATGGGAGGAGGGGGCTTGGAAACCCCAGTGATCCTCTCTGCTGTTCTTATGGACCTGTGTATTGACCACTGATCTAATGCTCCATAGCAACAGTACCATACTGAGATGCAGCCAGCCAGGATGCTCTCGATAGAGCTCTTACAGAAGGTGGACAGGATGGTGGCCAGTAGCCTTGTCCGCTTCAATCTTCTCGGGAAGTGCAGTCACTGTTGTGCTGTCCTGACAAGTGAGATGTGTGACCACTAGTTAAATGAACTCCAGTTCTTCTCAAATTGTGCATAGAAAATACTCAATTTGTCTGGAAGAGATGTGTCATTGTCTTTAATTCACAAGGTTATCTTTTGATCTGTACTGGTCTTGATTACTAGTCATATGTGGCTTGCACAGCTGTCTATAGATCTTCTGTGCATACCCCCTACTCTGCCTTCTGGATTACATGGGAGAGGTCAGCCCTGGCTGATCTTAGTGCTATCTGGTCTCCTGTCCTGAAGGCAAGATCACCAGCTCTCAAATGCATGGATCTGTGTACCACCATTGTTTCAGGTTAGCCTGGTTGTGAAGCATTTGATCATGGTGACATCCTCAATGCACGCCGATGTAGCCTATCACTGAGCTCATGTTTACAAGACCATTGTAGGTGGCTGCCTCTCTGAAATAGCTCCAATCCATTGTCTCAAAACAGTCTTGCAGCACTGCTATGGCCTCCCCTGTCCACATCCTGATCCTCAATGCACTTGCTGATGTAGCCAGTCACTGAGCTCGTGTACTACTCAATGTTTACATTACTGTTGAAGGTGGCTCAAGTCCGTGGACTCAATGCAGTCCTGTAGTGTTGCTGTGCTCCCCCTCCCCACCCCACTTCACTGGCTTAGTTTGTTTTGATAGTGTTCTGGATGCCAGAATGAGCAGGACTGATATGTCTGAGTAACTAAGGTGGGAGCGAGGGGCCCGATACAATGTGGTCTCTTCTCTGATGGCAAAGTTGACATACTGTTAAAACCAAGGAGTTAAAACCAGGGAACACAACCTGCTGGAATAACTCAGTCAGTCGAGTAGCTCAATAGGAGAAAAAAAGAATTGCCAACATTTTGGGGCAGACCCCATCAATTCTTGATGATCTGCGGAACTCTTGCAGTGATGTTCCGAGGCTGAGATAACCAGACGTAACAATACACATGCAGGACAAGTATTTATCTATTCAAATGAATAAATAAATAATGTTTCATGAATACAGTATGAGAGTCTCAGATAGTCAGTGTGGGCAGTTCTTTTGATCATTCAGCATTCTTATTGCTTGTGGGAAGAAGCTATTACTCAGCCTGGTGGTTCTGGCTCGGATACTCCTCTCTTTCCTGAAGGAGCAGCTGAAAGATGCTGTGTGCAAGGTGGAATGGGTCCTCAATCATTTTGTGCACCCTCTTCAGACAACAATCCTAGTAGTTCGCATCAGTGAGGGAGAAGAAGACTCCACTAATCCTCTTTGCCACTCTTCTGGTCTTATGGATTGACCTCCACAGTAACTGTACCACATTGTGATGCAGCCAGCCTGATCGATCTTGTTACAACATAGACCAGCAGCAATAGAAATTCACTAAGACAATGGTATCTTAAAACAATAATATTTATTAATAACTATTAATAATATAACTTTTCTTTCTTAACTCTAAACTTAACCCCATTTTGTGCAAACGTGTGTGTGCATAGCAGATCCCAAACTATTATAGTTTAGGCACAATTCTGAAGAGATGATTCAAACTTAAAGGTCAGTCTTAGAGATCTTTTGTGTTGAAACTCAGAGTCTTTAAACTTTCATTCAAAAGATCTCAAAACTCACAAAGTCTTGGAGAGTTGCTTTCAGAGAACTATTTCTTCATATTCATGACTTTCTTCACAATTCCCATCTCTTGCATAGAGGATATGGAAACTTCCGATTTTCATGATAATTTCACAAATCCAGGCAAGAGTTTTAGATTAAATGAACATTAGAAATGACCCCAATTAAACTGCTCTCTCTTAAAGAAAAATAGTCGAAGTGGCTCTTTTCTTCGAAGCCACTGATTCTGTATTCCTCCCTCGACAAGGAGAATACAGTAGCAGTTCTTTTCTCAACAGAATGTTACTGCATTTCTGACTTCAGTTGAATCTGGGTGAATTACTTAAAACGCAGCTTTTCAAAAGTCTTTAATCACATGCTTTGATCATAATTGGCTCTTTTTCTAAAAACACTCCTCATGGCAGTGGTCTCTAACTTGTCTATACAGGTCATGAGGCAAATGGCTGTTTGTTTGGACAGGTATTCTTCTTAGCAAACATTCATTGTCTCAGGATTTCAATGGACAATCACACTAGTTTTTACGACTGTTTACAACTAGACATAGCAGACACAGTATCTCTTCAAAATGGTTTCTCAGTGTGCGTTTGCCGGTTTCAAACCCCACAAAGTCTTTACTAAAATATCATATTTTATAACAAAGATTTAAAAAAAAACATAATTCTGTAACAGCTCTCAATAGAGCTCCTAGAGCAGGTTGACATAATGGTGCAAGTAGCCTTTCCCACTTCAGTCTTTTCAGGAAATGGGCTATAGTTCTGAATCTCACAGACCTGTACAATTAAAGCAAGTGAGATACAATTTCTTCCTGCACTACTTCAAAGGGGAAAATACTCCTTTCCGGTGATTTTAGTTGCAACAACATTTTCACCTGATTTCGGGATTGATGTATCAGGCCCCATGGAACATCTCCAAACATTCTCTTCCACAAGGACACAAGAGCTCGCCCCTTGCATCATAAACTCGAAAGCCCAAATGACAATTGGTGTGGATTACTAAAGTACTAATAGTTTTTAACAGTGCATCAACAAGGAAAACAAATTAATACAAACTTAAAATACAGCTAAATATTTCACTTGGATTTCATTTAAAAACTACATCTTAGCTGCAATAAAATGAATAAGAGTGGATTAACTGCAGAGCTGGTTTAGCAGATCTGTCAGAGGTGAATACATATCTACGCCAATGTATTTTTTTCCATCTAATCTTTGACATATGGCATTTGAACTACTCATCAAACAAAAAAGCTCAACACTTTGCAAATTTAGTGAAGTGAGTTTCAGTTTATCATTTAAATTGTAGTCGAGTCTTGTTATAATTGGAGAAAGGCATTGTAATAATGATGATGTTGCAAAAGAGAAACAGCAATTACTGCACTGTAAATTGCTAATTAGATATGTGACACTGATGTCCTGAAATACTTGTCTTATTTTTTTTATTTATATGCTGACGAGAAATGTATATTGTTTTAAACTGACTAACCCAGTGCTCAAATAATACATTTCTAAATCTAAACTTTTCATATTTACTTATCAAGCATTGGATTCCTTTTGACCTTTTATAACATTCCATATACGTCAAATGCAAATGACATGCAAAACATTTAAAAATGATTAAAAAAAACTTTTCTGTAAGATGCATCAGGCTGCGCAAGAGAGCACAGAAATGATATCTTTAATGATTGTAATTACATGCTAGAGAACATTTATAATTATTCCAGTATGGATCTTTCTCTAAGAAGCCAATGATAGTCAACTTTAGCAATAGCTATTTTCTTATTGTGATAAGCCATGCTTCTTTCACAATAGTGCCTTGAACTTTGTTACATGTTAACTTACTGCTTTTTAACTTACTCTTTTTTTGGAGAGAGAGAGAGAGAGAGAGAGAGAGAGAGAGAGATTAAAATCATAGAATCACAAAAACTTGCATGATGGTGGTTATTCAACTACCTATCCCCATGCCAGCTTGAAATGGACTTTGGAATGGTCCCACTTCCAATATCTTGGGTCTAATCTTACAGGTTATAGCTGTATAAGTGTTTATCCAGATACATTTTAAATTTAATGAATGTTTCTACTTCTCCAACCCTTTCAGCCAGTTTTGTACCCCCAACCACTCTGAATATTTTTTAAAATCTCAATTCCCCTCTAATGCTTCTACCAATTAATGTCTATGGCCCCTATTTAATCACCTAAAGGAAATAATGGAAATCCCAGCCTCTTATAATTTTATACACCTTGATTAAATGCCATCTCAGTGTTCCAAAGAAAGCAGCCCCAGCTTACACAATCATTTCTCTCAGGTATATTAACAGGAGCTAGTAAATCTCCTCTGTACCCTGTTATCACATCCTTCCTGTGGTGGAAACCAGCATTTAAGGCTCATCACAAATTATCCCTGGGTCATTTCAAAGCTCTGTTAAAAAATGAACCAGAGTGTTGAGTACAGAGATATTTAGAGTCCAGACTGGGCAAGGGTTTGAGATTCCCTTTCCTGATGGACTTTAGTGAATTGAGTAGAATTTTACAAGAATGCATTAGTTTCCCAAACTTGCATTTTATTTCCACCTTTTATTTCACTATTTAAATTCCTGTGGTGTGATTTTAACTTGCATCTCTGGAACAATAATTCAGGGTTTTAGTTGCAAGTTTAGTGACTTAGTGTAATCCTAACCCAAATTCTCTTCAATGTCCTCTTTTTTCAGGAAATGTGGCTTCCCTTTGACTATGGTGGATGGAGCCCTCCCTCACATTTCATCCTTTTCTTGGACTTTTGCTTTCACAGCACCTCACTCCAAATGTGAGCTTCTCTAGTCCTCATTTTTTACCCTACCAGCCTTAGTATCAGGCGCACCATCCATTGTTACTTCTGCCAGCACAATGGGATTTCCTCTCTCTCTCTCTCTTTGCCCTCTCTCCCTCTCCTCCCAACTAACATCCTCTTCCATTTTTGCTCTCTTTGTCTTCTTCCACCAATTAATCACCAGCCTCTTTTGCCAACTGCACCCATATCCCCTCTTGAACCTTGCTCCATCATCCTTGGTCCATCACCAATGGGACCCTGTGGCAGCTCCCCTTATCCTCTTTATTCTGGCCATCTTCTCTCTCCACTCTCAGACCTGATGCACATTCTCAACTTGATCTGTCAACAATTCTTTCCCACCCCACAAATCCTGCTTGGCCCGCTGAGTTCCTTAAGCATTTTAATTTTGTTCAAAATACTATTTGCTGATTGAACGAATTTTAGAAAAAAAACGAAGGTGGAGTCGACAACAACATTTTCTCACATAACATACAGTATTAAATTTGGAATGTGTTTATTTCTAATCTCTTTGACTTTGGAAGCACCATACTACACAATTTCGCAAAAATGGCAGCACTGCCGGAGTTGCTGTAGCAGTAGCACTGTCTCTGTGGTGGACCCAAGAGAGTGGAGAATGGAGACACAGTGTTGCTCCAAAGGGTTCAATAGCCCTCTCCTAATCCCAGTGGCTCCAAACAGGCATTAAATGGCTTGTTAGAGAAGCCGATGGAGTTTTTAAACTAAAATCCTGCAATAACAGGTCTGTGCATAAGATGGGGCATCTCTGCTTGGCAGCAGTCACAAAAGGTTGCACACTCTGGGGAGCAGCGGACTGGTTGGTGCAGGGCACCAAAAATGAGAGAACACTCTGCCATTGAGAATGAGAAGCAGGGGAGACAACCCCCCCAGGACAGTGATCACACCAGTGGTCCAGCGAGGAGCTCAGTGGCTGAGAGACCCCCACAAGGGCTGCAGGCTGCTGAAGTCTGGGTTATGGGAACCAGATATTGGCGCTGATGGCAAGAAGAACTCCCAAAGGGCCTCGGGCACTGAAGGCTTCCTGATTGTGGCAGAGGTTTGGATCTGAAGCTCTGTGTGCAGAAGGTTTGACCAAGAGTTTGGGTGGCTACAAAGGCCATGGTTGCACTGGAGACAAATCCACAGACACTCAGTGACTCTGAAGGGACTTTCTTTGCTTCTATTGTACTGTAAAAGGCATCCACAACACTAATAGTGAATCTGTGTCTGCCTTATAGCAGGATGAAGACAATTTGTTTAATATTACATGTTTTGTACTATTACATGACAATAAAAGCATCTGGAATCTTAAGCCCTGCAGCTTCCAATATTGAGGTCAAGAGAAGCAAGTTACATGAACACAATTCACCTCCAACTACCCGATCAAATTAAGAATTATCCTGTTTTGGATGTGCATTGCCTTTCCTTCATTTTCACTGATCTGAAATTCTGTGAATTCCCTATTTAACACCATTATTGGAACAAAACCAATTTAAAATCTGCAGCATTTCAAATAGAAGGCTCACTGCCACCACCTCCTCAGAGTAGCTGGATATATGCACGCCTTTTCAGAATTGCCCACTGTCTGAGAATAGCAACAGTAACCGCAATGGCATACAGATGAGTTAAATGTGTTTTCCAAAAATTTGGCAAAAGAGAAATACGAGGTAATGCTCTTTAGTAGGAAGAATAGAAAAGCAGAATATTATTTAAATGGAGGTAGACTACAGAATGCTGCTGGACAGAAGTATGTGAGTACCATTTTTCATAAAACACCGGAAGTTAGTATAAATGCACAACAAATACTTAAAGCAAATAACTTTTTGGATTTATTACAAACGGGATATGTTAGAAAAGTTGGAAACTTTTGCTGTACCTGAGGTACTGTGTATAGTTTTGGTCTCTTTTTGGAAGCAGCTCAGAGAAAGTATTTTCAAAATTAATTCCAGGGATGAATGGGTCATCTTTTGAGGAAAGGCCAAGCAGGTTGACATTAGAAGAATGTGGGGTGATCTCATTGAAATAAAAGTGATTCAAAGAAATGTCGATACTTTGAATGTACAGTATTACCTCTCATGGGAACATTATTTCAGAACATAAGATTACTACTTAAGTCAAATTTGAAGAACTTATCCTCTCCGAGGGGTATGAATACTTGGAATTCTTTCCCCACAGTGTTGTGGACTCTAAGCCATATATTCAAGGTGCTGAGATATTCAGATTTTGGAGCAACAGTGCAGTCAATGGTCATGGGGAATAGATAGAAAATGGAGTTAAGATCAGAACAGGCTGATCTTATGGAATGGCAATGTACTTCACAACAAAATAAAAAAGTATTCTCTCCTTTCAATACTTGAAGCACCCTTGCCTTTTTTGGCTTCCAAATTAACTGATAATTTGATAGTCAGACACACTTTAAGAATTTGGTTTTAATTTAGAAAACATTTTGGTTACCATAGGTTTTTACTGATGAGCCCTATTCTATGTAACTTTTTTTTAAAAACCTTCAGTTCAAGATATCGGTTATACTCAATGGCTAAGCTTGGGTATCCAATCTTTTCTAGATCTATAGATTGATCATAATTTGTCTTCTTTTGAACAATTATCTATTAAATTTAAAATACTTAAACATCACTTTTTTTGTTATTTACAAATTAGGAGCTTCTTAAATTCTTTAACATTGAACCTTCCCCAGGATTTAGATTTTAACCTTATTTAGGAAGTATATCATTTTAAATCTAATCATAAAGGATTGCTTTCTGCCCTTTATGAACTACTTTTAAGATCTAGCAATAGTTCCCTGGGTGGTATTAATAAATTATTGGAACAAAACTTTCAACAACCACTTACCGAAACTACATGGGATCCTATTTTGAACATGTTCACTCATCTTCTCTTCTTGTGGTAGGCATTCATTAATTCCATTTAAGGTAGTCCACTGAGCACACTCTTCTAAGGTCCTGTTAGCTAAATTTTAATCCTAATATTTCCTCTAAATGTTATAAATGCACAACTGAGGAAGGTACGTTGTATCATATGTTTTGGCTATGTCCTTCTCTCTTTAATTTCTGGCAAGGGGTATTTTGCTAGTTAGTTCTCGATATTAATTTGACTCCTTGTCCTTTCATTGCTATTTTTGGAGGGAGTGGGCCAATGGCTTTAATACTGACTGTTTCACAATCCCATGTCGTGGCTTTTGCTGCCCTCATTGCTAGAAGGGCCTTTTTTTGCTAAGATGTAAAGATGCTGTCCCTCCCACTTGTACTCAATGGTCGTCGGATGTGATGGCATGTCTCTCTCGGGATAAAAATTAGGTGTTCTACTATTGCAATGGATCCTAACTTCCTTTCTCTTTGGTGTCCTTTTATTAATTAGTTTCAGAATGTCTAGATTAATTATCTCTGGGTTATTTTTAAATGACCCCATAGTAGTGGATTCCTTAACCTGCCAGCAACACTCATAGGGTGGGGGTTCATTCTTAGTTTAGGAATATCTGTTTTTCTTCTCTTTTACTTTTTTCCTTGTAATAACGTGGGTTCATATATACCTTGTTCTTCATTATTTGAAATGTGTGACTTTATATTAATTTATTATTATTGCCATATGTACCTATGTATTTTGCTTGTGTTAAAACCAATAAAAAGATTGGAAAAGAAGATCAGAACAGGCCGATCTTATTGAATGGCAGATAAATGTGCACATGGTCTATTCTTGCTCCTATTTTTTATGTTCACAACATACACAATACAAATGAGCATTCAAAAGTTCATGACCTTAAAATAATTAACATCAAAACATACTGTATACAATATTAGAGGTGAAAAGCTTGAAGAGATTTAAAAAAAGATTGAGAGGGTAATGGAGAAATTCAGCATTCAGGATCTTGACTGCTAAATTTGAAAATGCTCAAGAGTTCAGAATTGAGAAGTGCTGATATGTGGGACATTTGAAAAGTTGCACACGGCTCTAAGAATATAATGTCATCTTCATATGCTCCACAATCGCTGGCAGGCATAGTTCAACTTGCAGAACTACAGAGATCAAGCAGGGAAATATGATAGGAATGTTCAGCAAAAACTTGATGGGCCAAATGGCTATTATAACTATCATTCCACAATTGGTTCTGAGAATAATAATGTAATTAAAACCCTGTTCAGTTAAACTGATCATATAATGCATCTAGGTCTCAATTTGACAAAGATTATTGTATTCTGAATGAACGAATGAAATAGATCCATTATGGAAGGCCAATTTTGTTTTTCTCCTTGTTCTGTGATAACCAGCTTTTGAGACCAGATACATTTTTAGGGGTGCTGTATTGAATAATGAAATAACTGAAAGAATGACAGAAATTTTACTTTGTGAAAGATAAAGTGGATATACATAAGCTTATTAATTATGTTAATAAAAAAAATCAATATTATCCAACACTGCCATCTAGTGTCATCAAGCTCAGTCCAGATTCATGAAAAGGATTACTTTATTCATTCAGAAAGGATGTCATCATTTATATGCAAACTAGTATTAAATTTGGTAGCAGTGCTGGGAGGATTCACTGACCAAAGTAGTAGAATTCTTTTTGTCAAAAAAAAAATTCAAGTAGCTATAAATATTTTGGTTTAGAATCCAGACATTCATTTATCTTTCATCCTGAGATTTTCCTTCTTGAAGTGACAGGCTTGTTTTGATTAATTCTCATGTTGGGCAAGGCCAATATTTATTGCCATGAGATAGAGCTAGGCCTTTTGATAAAATGAATGGCTATGGCTTTCTAAATCATAACAAATTATGACATGCAACAAACTATTCTTATTTAGTTGAAATTTTAGAAAATTTGGCTCTATCTATATTGACATATTTAATATGATTAATATGTGTGTTTGGCGGGGAGGTATGCAGGAACTATTGTGACGTATGGCTGTTTCAGTTAAAGGTTGATCCAGAGCCACATAACTGAGTACCACTGTAATAGAGTGAGAAGTGATATACTAATAATGTTTTCTCAAGAATGGTTAATGACATAAGCTTCCAATAAAGAGAAATCTTTGCTCTGTTATATGTAACAAAATCAAAAACTAACCAACATCCTTTATAAAAACATCCTATTGGACGTAGCACATTAGAACCCTTTTTGAAGTTACCACATCTAAATAAGAATAAAAGAACTAACTATTGGGTATATTTCAGGTATGTATTTTGGGATCCAACAACAAAATTGCCTTTTTTGTACATGTTTGCTATCGAGAAAAATTTTAAAAAAACACAAACCTCATCTTTTTTAGGATCTCCTACAGAATGAAGTATTCATATCAGACATGAAGGAAATAATCGGACCCAGTTCTGTTGTTCAAAACTTATCACGCCGACCAAGGTTTACCCTTACCGATTTTGTCTGCTCTGTAGGAAAACTGATCTTCGGATTGTATGTGATGTCATAAATGTACTCTGACAATATATTTGAACTTTGAAGGTGTATTACATAGAATAGTACAGCACAGTGCAGGCCCTTTGGCCATTGATGTTGTGCCGACCCATATATTCCTTCCTAAAAAAAGTACTAAGCCCTTCCTTCCCCATAGCCCTCTATTTTTCTTTCATCCATGAGTCTGTCTAAGAATCTTTCTTTCTAAAATATTTTTAGAGTTTAATCTATAAATCCTACATACAAAGTCTCTATTAAAAGAAATAACAGGTCATATCATATACATATCACAAATTAATATAAATGTAAATAAAAAATCTAACCATATTTGTGTACTTAACAATATTTCTGAAAAATAATTTTAGATAGAAATTAAGTCAACTGGATCAAGCCTATTCCTTGATCTAAACAAAGGGCATGTTCTGTCTAATTTAATATGATCTGTGACAACCAGAATTGAACTTACATTTAATAAGTTAATCTAAAAAGAAATAAAAATGTAAAAAAGCAAAAAAATCCCAAAAAATCTAACTAAATCTAATCTATCCCCTCCCTCTAATCAAGGATACCTTGTAGAAAAGGATGTAAAGATATGGATCAAATAGCATAGACAGAGAATCATATAGCCTAAATGATATAGCCTAAAGTATTTAAAGTCATGTAGAAATATTTCTACTCATCTCCAGGAAGATCTGAGGGATGAGCTATGCAACAACAGGCTGCTGCGGCAGGCGGACACATCCACAGGCCGACTAGGCTAAAAAGCCTCGGGTCCGTGGAGTGGAGAGGGAAGCGGTGCATGAGACAGAGGAAGTGTAGTAAGCGAGCAGGGTTCCGTGCTAGGCTGAAGGCAAATCCCTGCCGCCCAGCTCTCCCGTCCATTCTGCTCACCAATGTCTGCTCGCTGGGGAACAAAATGGACAACATCGGACTCCAGTGGTCTTCGCAGCACGAGTACAGGGACTGCTGTGCTTTAGTCTTCACAGAAACGTGGCTGAATGACAGGGTCACGGAACTGCCATTCAGATAGATGGGCCCACCTTCTTCCAGGTGGACAGAGATGGTCCTTTCTGTGGTAAAGTCCTTGGCGGTGGCCTGTGAGTCAACATCAACATGAAATGGACTAAGGATTAGGAATGAGACTCCAGTCACTGCTCAAAAGCTGGTGGAATTTGTGACATTCAGATGTAGACCATTTTATATTCATTCCCTTCCCCACGTCAGTGCCAATGCCAAAAAGGTAAATGTATGAAGCTAAAAATGAACTGCAAATCACACACCTGATGGACTGATCATTATTGCTGGGGATTTCAACCAGGTGAATCTCAAGTCAAGACTACCTAAATTCCATCAGTATGTGGACTTTGCTATGAGAGGGGCAAGCACGTTGGACCTTGTATATGAACATTTCCTATGTGTATCGGGCAGAGCCACGACCCCACCTTGGATACTCAGACCACATCTCTGTAATGCTGATTACATAGGAACATAGGAACATAGGAAGTAGGAACAGGAGTAGGCCAAAAATGGCCCATCGAGCCTGCTCCGCCATTCAATACGATCATGGCTGATCTAATTTATGACCTAACTCCACCTACCTGCCTTCTCCCCATATCCCCTAATTCCTCTATCATGTAAAAATTTATCTAACCGAATTTTAAATGTGTTTAATGAGGCAGCCTCAACCACTTCCCTGGTTAGAGAATTCCAAACATTCACTACTCTCTGGGAAAAACTATTTTTCCTCATCTCTGTCCTAAATCTACTCCCCCTAATTTTGAGACTGTGTCCTCTCGTTTTAGTTTCCCCGGCCTGCTCAAAAAACCTTCCTACATCTACCCTATCCATACCCTTCATAATCCTATATGTTTCTATAAGATTTCTTGTCATTCTTCTGAACTCAAGCGAATACAATCCTAGTCGATTTAATCTTTCATCATAAGTCAACCCCTTCATCCCAGGGATCAACCTAGTAAACCTCCTCTGGACCGTCTCCAAAGCCAGTGTATCCTTCCTCAAATATGGAGACCAGAACTGGACACAGTACTCCAGGTGCGGTCTCACCAGTACCTTATACAGTTGCAACATCACCTCCCTACTCCTGAATTCAATTCCTCTAGCGATGAAGTCCAACATTTCATTCGCCTTCTTAATAACCTGCTGCACCTGCAACCTAACTTTTGCGATTCATGCACAAGCACTCCCAAGTCCCTCTGCACAACAGCATGTTGTAGCATATTGTAGTTTTTCACCCTTTAAATAATATTCAGCTCTTTTATTTTTCTTGCCAAAGTGGATAACCTTACACTTACTAACATTGTACTCCATCTGCCAGACCTTTGCCCACTCATCCAGCTTAACTATATCCCTCTGCAGACTCTCCACATCCTCATTACAATTTGCTCTTCCACTCAATTTGGTGTCATCCGCAAACTTGGCTACACCACATTTTGTCCCCTCCTCCAAGTCATCAATGTAAATGATGAACAGTTGTGGGCCTAACACTGACCCCTGCGGCACCCCACTTACCACTCTCTGCCAACCTGAAAAACTCCCATTTATCCCGACTCTCTGCCTCCTGTCAGACAACCAATTTTCAATCCAGGGCAATATATTTCCCCGGACTCCACTTTCCTGTAACTTACTTATAAGTCTATTGTGCGGCACCTTATCAAACACTTTCTGGAAATCCAAATATACAACATCAACCTGTTCCCCTCTATCCACCGCACCCATTATATCCTCAAAGAATCCTAACAAGTTTGTCAAACAAGATCTTCCCTTTCTAAAAGCATGCTGCATTTGCCTGATTGAACCCTTACGTTCCAAAAGTTTCACTATTTCATCTTTAATGACGGCTTCAAGCATTTTTCCAACCACAGACGTCAAGCTAATTGGCCGATAATTTCCAGTCTTCTGCCTACATCCCTTCTTAAAAAGTGGCGTAACATTTGCTGTCTTCCAGTCTGCCGGGACCTGTCCAGAATCCAAGGAATTTTGGTATATGACCACCAATGCATCAACTATAACTTCTGCCATTTCCTTCAGAACCCTTGGATGCATATAATCATAACCAGGTGATTTGTCTGGCTTTAGTCCCATTAGTTTCTCCATCAGTACTTCCTTTGTAACAACTATTTTATCAAGGCCCTCCCCAACATTCGCATCCTTAACTCCGCACTTGGACATGCTAGATATGTCTTCCACCGTGAAGACTGACACAAAATATTTGTTTAATGCCTCAGCCATTTCCTCATTTTTTGCTACCAGTTTTCCTTTCTCATCCTCCAAGGGTCCTATGTTAACTCTGGCCACCCTCTTCTGTTTTATATATTTATAAAATTTTTTGCTTTCTGTTTTTATATTTTGTGCCAATTTACTTTCATAATCCTTTTTCCCATTTCTTATTACCCACTTTGTAACCCCTTGTTGTCTCTTAAAGTTATCCTAATCTTCCAGTTTCCCACTGCTCTTTGCAGCTTTGTACACCTGCGCCTTCAATTTTATACTCTCCTTTATTTCCTTTGTTAACCACGGTTGATTTTTCCCTCCTTTGCTGCCTTTTTTCCTGACCGGAATATATTTTTGTTGAGCATTACAAAATATTTCTTTGAAAATCTTCCACTGTTCCTCAACTGTTTCATCAATTAGCCTGTGCTCCCAGTCCACTCTGCCCAATTCCTCCCTCATCCTATGGTAGTCACCCTTGTTTAAGCATAATATGTTAGTTTTAGATCTAACTATTTCCCCTTCTATCTGAATGAGAAATTCAATCATACTATGATCGCTATTTCCCAGATGGTCTCTGACTATTACATAATTTACTCTACCTATCTCATTGCACAACATTAGATCCAGGAGAGCATTTTCTCTTGTGGGTTCCTTAACATGCTGCTCAAGAAAACTATCGCAGATACATTCTATGAAGTCCTCTTCCAGACTCCCACGACCAACTTGATTTTCCCAATCTATGTGGAAGTTAAAGTCCACCATGACTACTGCCGTATCATTATTACATGCCTCACTTATCTCTCTATTTATTTCCTGTGCCACTAAACTATTGTTATTTGGTGGGCGATAGATAGCACCCACCAATATTTTTTTCCCTTTGTTATTCTTTATCTCTACCCAAATGGACTCAACATTATGCTCTTTAGATCTTATATCATTCCTCACTACTGCCTGGAGTTCATCCTTGATTAAGAGTGCAACTCCACCTCCCTTACCATCCTGTCTATCTCTTTGCACCACCTGATACCCTTGAAAGTTTAATTCCCATTTAGGGTCACCTTGTAGCCATGTTTCCGTGATGGCTACCAAATCATAGGCATGGGTACCGATTTGCGCCTCAAGTTCACTAACCTTATTTCTAATACTGCGGGCATTCAGATAAAGGGCCCTTATGCTCTTTGTCCTTTTAATATCTAGTGACTTCTGTAACCTTTTCTTTTGATTTTTCTGCCCACTATTTTTCTTTGTAATTTTCTTAACACTATCATTGACCCGAAAACTCACTGCACCATCTGATTTTTTACTTTCTCCTCCCAACATTATTTTTCCTATTTTACTTTTCCTGGCCATTACTTTATCTTCCCTACCCTTTTCCCTATCACTCTGGTTCCCATATCCCTGCCAAATTAGTTTAAACCTTGCCTCACTGCTGTACCAAACATACTTGCCAAAATGTTGACACCTTTTGGATTTAGGTGCAACCCATCCCTCTTGTAAAGATCATGCCTTCCCCAAAAGAGATCCCAATGATCCAAGAAGCCAAATCCTTGCCTTGTACACCAGCAGCTCAGCCACACATTCGTTTTCCTTATCCTTACATTCTTTTCATCAGTTGCATTTGGAACAGGTAGTAATCCCGAGATCACCACCCTAGCGTTCCTGCCTTTCAGCTTTCGTCCCAGCTCACTGTAATCCCTTTTCATTATCTCCTCCCTTTTCTTGTCAATGTCGTTTGTACCCACCTGTACCAAGGCATCAGGCTGCTCTCCCTCTCCTCTCAGAATATTTTGGACCCGATTTGTGATATCTCGTACCCTTGCACCAGGGAGGCAGCACACCATGCGGGTATAGTTATCTGGCTCACAGAACCTCCTGTCCGTACCCCTGACAATTGAGTCCCTAATAACTACTGCATTTCTCCTTTTCCTTTTCTTTTGCACCACTCTGCCAGGCTCATTGCCATTGACCTGGTTCCTGGTTCCAGCATACAGACCACTTGTTAGACCCACCAGACCTGTCGGAAGCAGGTTAAAACCTGGCCAGCAGGTCCATTCATTAACTTTTGAGTGCACTGACTGGAACATGTTCAAGCGAGCAGCAACTGTTGGCAACTGCATTAATCTGGAGGAGTATACGGCATCAGTGACCAACTACATTAATAAGTTTTCTAAAGACATCACTGTGCAAAAGACCATCATTACTTGCTCTAATCAGAAGCCATGGATGACTATGGAGATGCGTATACTGCTCAGCAACCAAGTCGCTTCCTTCAGCACAGATGACAAGGTAAAACTAGCTATTGCAAGAGACAAGCTGTCTAAGGCCATCAAGGAAGCAAAGCATGCACATGTCCAGTGCATTCATAGTCACTTCCTGAAAGCAAGGACACGTGACATATGTGAAAGGGCATCCAAGGCATCACCAACCACAGGACTATACCATCTGTCTGTGCTGGTGATGCCTCCCTCCCAGACGCACTGAATAACTTCTACGACATTGCAACGAAGAAAACTGCCTCTCCTCCAAATGACCCGGTACTGTGTCTTGCAGTGGCCGACGTGAAGAGAGAGCCAAGCAAGGTCAACCCACGGAAAGCTGCTGGACTGGATAACATACCAGGCAGACTGCTCAGGGGATGTGCAGTTCAGCTAGCGGACATTCTCACCGACATCTTTAACATCCCCGAGAAGCGCCACGGTCCCAAGGTGCCTCAAAGCAGCCACCATTATCACCGTGCCAAAGAAGTCAGCTGTGTCCTGCCTCAATGACTACCACTCTGTTTACACCCATCGTCATGAAGTGCTCTGAGAGGCTTGTCATGGGGCACATCAAACTCCTGCTGTCCCTGTCACTGGATCCCCGAAGTTTGCAAACACACCCAACTGCTCTACCAACAATGTCATCACCAGTGCCCTCCATCTAGCTCTCACCCACCTGGAAAACAAGGACTCACATGTTCAAATACTGTTTATTGACTTTAGCTCAGCATTCAACACAATCGTACCTCAGTACCTGATAAGGAAGTTGAGCCTGCTGGGTCTAAACACCTCCCTCTGCAATTGGATTCTTAACTTGCCTTTGGAGAGACATCAGGCAGTTCAGATCAGTAACAGCAGCTCCAAGACCATCACACTGAGCACAGGTTGCTAAGATAGCACAGGGGTTCCCCAGGGCTGCTGACCCACAATTATGCAGCTAAGCACAGCTCAAATCACCTCATCAAATTCGCTGATGATACAACCGTGGTGGGTCTGATCAGTCAGAATGATAAGTCAGCATATAGAGATGAAGTGCAGTCGCTAACAGACCCGATGACCCAGCTCCTGCCTGGGAGCCCAAGGTCCGCACTGCCACAAAGAGTCCAAGATTCCTGGTCAGTTGGCTCAGAAAAAATTTTGGATAAATGAGGATTTCTGATTTGTTTCAGATATCATCATTTATCTGAATTTTTATAAAAAAATTATATAAATGAGGATTTTGGAGAATCCAATTTTGGATAATTGGAGTTGCACCATATATTAATTTTGTTTGACCAATTTAGCCAGTTTTTTGGGTTAGAAATTGAATTTACATAAGGGTGAACTTTTACCCTTAAAAGATTCTAATTTTCCATTTAAAATAGTGAAAGATCAGTTCCAATATTTACGAATTACAATTATGAAAATTGACAAAAATGTAGTGAAAGAGAATTTTTTGGTATTACTCAATAAGATTAAACTACTATTATCAGGAGGGTCGCCCTTGTCTATCACAATGATGGGTCATATTAATTTGATTAAAATGAATATTTTACCTACATTTCTGTATCTTTTTCAAGCTTTACCAGTTTTTATTCCTAAATCCTTTTTTTTAACTCATTAGATTCGGTTATTTCTACCAAGATATGGCAGGGTAGAAAAACACATATAAATAAAGGCCATCTTTTTAAAACTCCTAAACCCCAGTACCTGCATCAGCCAATCTTGCCCTTCCTCCAGCCAAGTTTCAGTAACAGCCACAACATCGTAGTTCAACATACTGATCCATGCTCTAAGTTCATCCCCTTTATTCCTAATATTCCTAGTGTTGAAATAGACACATTCCAAACCCTCTAACTGGCGACTTTTATGTTTTGTCCCCTGCCTGTCCTCACTCACCAACTCAGAGCACATAGCATCATGCTTTTGTCCTTCAACTCTAGTCTCTGACCTCACATTCTGGTTCCCACCCCGCTGCCAAACTAGTTTAAACCCTCTCTAACAGCTCTAGCAAACCTGCCCACCGGGATATTGGTCCCCCTCCACTTCAGAGATGCAGCCCATCTTTTTTGTACAGGTCAGACCTTCCCCAGAAGAGATCCCAATGAGCAGAAATCTGAACCCCTGCTCCCTGCACCAACTCTTCAGCCACGCAGACATTTGCCAAATTTTCCTGTTCCTACCCTCTCTGGCACATGGCATGGGCAGCAAACCTGAGATTACCACCCCTGAGGTCCTGCTTTTTAACTTCTTTCCTAACTCCCTATATTCCCTCTTCAGGATCTCATTCCTACTTCTATCTGTGTTATTGGTTCCATGTGGACTACGACATCCGGCTGTTCACCCTCCCCCTCCAGAATGCTATAAACTCGATCAGAGACATCCATGACCCTGGCACTTGGGAGACAACATACCATCTGGGAACCTCGATCTTGTTCACAGAACCTCCTATCTGCTCGTCAAACCATTTAGTCCCCATTTACTATATCTCTCCTCTTCTTCTCCCTTCTCATCTGAGCCAAGGGGCCAGCCTTTGTGCCAGAGATGTAATCACTTCGACTTTCCCCTGGTAGAGCATCCCCCCCAACAGTATACTTGTTGAGAGGAACGGCCACAGGTGTGTTCTGCACTGTCTGCCTTTTCCCCTTTCCTCTCCTGACAGTCACCCAGTTACCTTTCTCCTGAGTTTATGGGTGAAACTCTTGTCTATTACTATCTCTGCCTTCCTTTTTTTTTTTTAAATTTTTTATTTTTCACACCATAAATCACAATAGCCATGATATACACTTTTTCTTTTCCGCACATTTACAGTGACTTTTTCTCCCTCCCCCCTCCCTCCTCCCAAGCCACCCCCCCACCCCCCCCCCCCCCTCTCATCCATTTTAGGTATACAATCTAGGTTGCATTAATTCAGTTAGACAATGTTGTCATTCAACAAAAATACACCAGAAATTCTACTGAGTCCATTCTTTTCTTTTCTTCTCCTTCCATCAACTTAGGTAATGTTTGTTCCCGGTAGGTTTTCGCTATTGTATTTAATGTAAGGCTCCCATACTTGTTCGAATATTTCAATATTATTTCTTAAACTATATGTTATTTTTTCTAATGGAATACATTTATTCATTTCTATATACCATTGTTGTATTTTCAAATTATCTTCCAATTTCCAGGTTGACATAATACATTTTTTTGCTACGGCTAGGGCTATCTTGACAAATCTTTTTTGTGCATCTTCCAAGTCAATTCCAAATTCTTTATTTTTTATGTTACTTAGGAGAAAGATCTCTGGATTCTTTGGTATATTGTTTTCTGTTATTTTATTTAATATCTGATTGAGATCATCCCAAAATTTTTCTACTCTCTCACATGTCCAGATTGCATGAATTGTTGTTCCCCTTTCTTTTTTACATCGAAAACATCTATCAGATACTGTTGGGTCCCATTTATTTAACTTTTGCGGTGTAATGTATAGTCTGTGTAACCAATTATATTGTATCATACGCAGCCTCGTATTTATTGTATTTCTCATCGTTCCAGAGCATAACTTCTCCCATGTTTCCTTTTTTATCTTTATATTTAAATCTTGTTCCCATTTTTGTTTAGTTTTACCATTTGTTTCCTCATTCTCCTTTTTTTGCAGTTTAATATACATATTTGTTATAAATCTTTTGATTAACATTGTATCTGTAATCACATATTCAAGGTTACTTCCCTCTGGTAAACTCAAGTTGCTTCCTAATTTATCTTTCAAGTAGGATCTCAGTTGGTAATATGCCAGCGCTGTATCTCCAGTTATATTGTACTTATCTCTCATTTGTTCAAAGGATAAGAATCTACTTCCTGAAAAACAATTTTCTATTCTTTTAATCCCTTTTTTTTCCCATTTTCTAAAGGCAAGGTTGTCTATTGTAAAAGGGAGTAGCTTATTTTGCGTCAATATTAGTTTTGGTATTTGGTAATTTATTTTATTTCTTTCTACATGAATCTTCTTCCATATATTGAGGAGATGGTGTAATACTGGAGAAGTTCTATGTTGTACCAATTTTTCGTCCCATTTATATAATATGTGTTCAGGTATCTTTTCCCCTATTTTATCTAATTCTAGTCTCGTCCAGTCTGGTTTTTCCCTTGTTTGATAAAAATCTGATAGGTACCTTAATTGTGCGGCTCTATAATAATTTTTGAAGTTTGGCAATTGTAAGCCTCCTTGTTTATACCATTCTGTTAATTTATCTAGTGCTATCCTCGGTTTCCCCCCTCTCCATAAAAATCTCCTTATTATTTTCTTTAACTCTTTGAAGAATTTTTCTGTCAGTTGTATTGGCAATGCCTGAAATAAGTATAGTATCCTTGGAAAAATGTTCATTTTAATACAGTTTATCCTTCCTATCAGTGTTAGTGGTAGCTCTTTCCAATGCTCTAAATCGTCCTGTAATTTTTTCATTAGTGGATTGTAATTGAGTTTATATAATTGGCCTAGATTTTTGTTTATTTGCACACCTAGGTATCTTATTGCCTGCGTTTGCCATCTGAATGGGGATTCCTCCTTAAATTTTGAGAAATCCGCGTTATTCATAGGCATTGCTTCACTTTTATTTACGTTTATCTTGTATCCCGACACTTCTCCATATTCCTTCAATTTCTTATATAGTTCTTTTATTGATAGTTCTGGTTCTGTTAAGTACACTATCACATCATCCGCAAACAGACTGATTTTATATTCCCTGTCTTTTATTTTTATTCCTTTTATATTATTATCTCTTCTTATCGATTCTGCTAGTGGTTCTATAGCTAGCGCAAACAATAATGGTGATAGTGGGCATCCCTGCCGCGTTGACCTGCTTAAGTTAAATTGCTTTGATACATGTCCATTTACTGTCACTTTCGCTAACGGTCCCTTATATAATGCTTTAATCCAATTAATATACTTCTCCGGTAAACTGAATTTTTGCAATACTTTGAACAAGTAATTCCATTCTACTCTGTCGAAGGCCTTCTCTGCGTCTAAAGCAACTGCTATTGCCTGTGCTTTATTTCCTTCTACTGCATGAATTAAGTTAATAAATTTACAAATATTGTCTGTTGTGCGTCTTTTTTTGATAAATCCAGTTTGGTCTAAATTTACCATTTTTGGTACCTGTTCTGCTAATCTGTTCGCTAATAGTTTAGCTATTATCTTATAATCTGTGTTTAGCAGAGATATTGGTCTATATGACGCTGGTGAGAGTGGATCTTTCCCTTGTTTTAGTATCACTGTAATTATTGCTGTTTTACATGAATCTGGTAAGTTTTGTGTCTCATCAATCTGGTTGATTACATCCAGGAGGGGCGGTATTATTAGGTCTTTAAATGTTTTGTAGAATTCTATTGGGAGTCCATCCTCTCCTGGTGTCTTATTATTTGGTAAATTTTTAATTATCTCTTGTATTTCTACTGTTCCAAATGGTTCTGTTAATTTATTTTGTTCCTCTATTTGTAGTTTTGGTAGTTCAATTTTAGTCAAAAATTCATCTATTTTCCCTTCTTTCCCTTCGTTTTCGGTTCGGTATAATTGTTCATAGAATTCTCTGAAGTTTTCCTTAATTTCTTTTGGATTATATGTAATTTGTTTGTCTTTTTTCCTTGTTGCCAATACCATTTTCTTAGTTTGCTCTGTCTTAAGCTGCCATGCTAGGATTTTGTGTGTTTTTTCCCCTAGTTCATAATATTTCTGTTTTGTCTTCATTATATTCTTCTCCACCTTATATGTTTGTAATGTTTCATATTTTATTTTTTTATCCGCCAATTCTCTTCTTTTGGTTGTATCTTCCTTTATTGCTAATTTTTTTTCTATGTTTATTATTTCCCTTTCCAACTGCTCTGTTTCCTGATTATAGTCCTTCTTCATCTTGGTTGCATAACTTATTATTTGCCCTCTAATGAATGCTTTCATTGCGTCCCATAGTATAAACTTATCTTCCACTGATTCCGTATTTACTTCAAAGTACATTTTTAATTGTTTTTCAATAAATTCTCTAAAATCCTGTCTTTTAAGTAGCATGGGGTTTAATCTCCATCTATACATTCTTGGAGGGATGTCCTCTAGCTCTATTGCCAATAACAGGGGTGAGTGGTCCGATAATAGTCTAGCTTTATATTCCGTTTTCCTAACTCTCCCTTGAATGTGGGCTGATAACAGGAATAGGTCTATCCTTGAGTATGTTTTATGTCTAGTCGAGTAGTATGAGTATTCCTTTTCTTTTGGGTTTTGTTTCCTCCATATGTCCACAAGTTTCATTTCTTGCATTGATTTAATTATAAATTTGGTTACTTTGTTCTTCCTGTTAATTTTTTTCCCCGTTTTATCCATATTTGGATCCAAATTCAGATTGAAATCCCCTCCTATTAGTATGTTCCCTTGCGTATTAGCTATCTTCAAGAAGATATCTTGCATAAACTTTTGATCTTCTTCGTTAGGTGAATATATATTAAGTAGATTCCAAAGCTCTGAATATATCTGACATTTTATCATAACATATCTCCCTGCTGGATCTATTATTTCCTCTTCTATTTTAAATGGCACATTTTTGCTAATTAATATAGCCACTCCTCTTGCTTTTGAATTATACGATGCTGCTGTTACATGTCCTACCCAATCTCTCTTTAATTTCTTGTGCTCCAATTCAGTTAAGTGTGTTTCTTGGACAAATGCTATATCTATTTTTTCCTTTTTCAGTAAATTTAGTAGTTTCTTCCTTTTAATTTGGTTATGTATTCCATTAATATTTAGAGTCATATAGTTCAGCGTAGCCATTTTATATTTTGTTTATCTTCTCTTTCCGTTTTTCCATCATTACCTTTCCTCCTTTTCCATTTCTGTTTTCTTATTTTCAACTCTTTACCAGACAACATTCCTACAACATCCAACATTTTCCTTATTCTCCTATTTCTATCTTCTTTATCCCCAATCTCCCCTTCCCCTCCTGAGTTGTCCTTTATCCCTTGTCGGACAACCACATCTCCCCTCTCCATTTGGATTTGCGAATCCACTCGCAAGCGTCAACTGATTTTGCAGTGACCGCTCTTTTCCCCCACCCAGCCACCCCCAGAAAAGATTTCGCTTTTTATATGTCACAAAGGTCACACTTTTAATTCCCTCCTTATTCTCTCTATTCCATTACCTTCCCTTATTAATTCTTGTCTATACTCTCTATGTTTTCCTCTAATTACAGATACTTTCACATATGCCCATTGTCTCTATTCACTCTTATACCTCTTTACCCGCATACATATCAATTGTGGTCATTTTTACCCTCCTTACCCGTCTTCATCCCTCAGTCTATTTTTGTCTTTACCCACATACATATCAATCGTGATCATTTTTGCTCTCATTACCCGTCTTCATCCCTCAGTCTATTTTTGTAATTGTTCTGCAAATTTTCGTGCTTCTTCTGGATCTGAGAATAGTCTGTTTTGTTGTCCTGGAATAAATATTTTCAATACCGCAGGATGCTTCAGTGTAAATTTATATCCTTTCTTCCATAAAATCGCTTTTGCTGCATTGAACTCTTTTCTCTTCTTTAGGAGTTCAAAGCTTATATCTGGATAAATGAAGATTTTTTGCCCTTTATACTCCAGTGGTTTGTTGCCCTCTCTTACTTTTTCCATTGTCTTCTCCAGTACCTTTTCTCTTGTAGTATATCTTAGGAATTTTACTACAATAGATCTTGGTTTTTGTTGTGGTTGTGGTTTAGGGGCCAATGCTCTATGTGCCCTTTCTATTTCCATTTCTTGCTGTAGTTCTGGACATCCTAGGGCCTTAGGGATCCATTCTTTTATAAACTCCCTCATATTCTTGCCTTCTACATCTTCCTTAAGGCCCACTATCTTTATGTTATTTCTTCTGTTATAATTTTCCATTATATCTATTTTTTGGGCTAGTAATTCTTGTGTCTCTTTAGTTTTTTTATTAGATTCCTCCAATTTCTTTTTTAAGTCTTCTACCTCCATTTCTGCTGCTATTGCCCGTTCTTCCATCTTGTCCATTTTTTTCCCCATTTCTGTTAAGGTCATATCCATTTTATTTATTTTCTTTTCTGTGTTGTTTATTCTTCTTCTTATATCATTGAATTCCTGTGTTTGCCATTCTTTAAATGACTCCATGTATCCTCTAACAAGAGCAAGTATATCCTTTACCTTGCCTTTCCCTTTATCTATTTCACTGTATTCTTCCTCTTCTTCTTCCTCTAGGTTGACCATCTGTTGTTTCTTTGCTGCCCTTTCCTCCTCTTCTTTCTTGTTTCCATTGTCTTCTGTGGTCTCTTCTTGCTGCAGGTGTTCTGCAGCTGTCGTTGCCGGCTGTGGAGATCGACTCCCCAGCTGGTCCCCCCTCCCGTCGGTGTGTTTTTTTTCATGCGCGGTTGCGCACTTTTACTCGGCTCTGTGAGCCATTGTTGTAGTTCTCTTTCTACCGACCTGAGGTAGTGGGGTCTTCTCTCCACAGCGGGCCTCTTCGGACAGGTAAGGCCTTCACCTTTTTCCTCCGTTGTCTTCTCTTCCTCTCTTCTTTCCGTTGATTTTGATTTTTCTCCTTTTGTCTCCATCTTCTTTCCACCTTTATACTCACTTTTCTTTAACTTGTATTTCTGTGCCTTTGTATTTTCTCTTGTTTTTCCCGACTTTTCTGGAGAGGGCTGGAGTTCACCGTCCGGCCACTACTCCATCACGTGACTCCTCCTCTCTGCCTTCCTTAAGATTCAAAGTTCATCCACCTCCAGCTCCCTAATTCAGTTTGTCAGGAACTGCAGCTGGATGCACCTTTTGCAGGTATAGTCAACAGGAACAACCGTGCTGTCCCTGAATTCCCACATCCCACATTCAGAGCACTAGACTGACCCAACTCCATTACCCACTCTTGTTAATTAAATGTATTAAAGAAATCTACCAGCCTTACCTCTGTGGGAGCAAGCACTTCCTCAGCTCACTGAAGCCTCTCAAGCCAAAGCCTCTAAGCCCCACTCCTACACTGTGCTGCACAGACACTGGCTGCTCCTTCAGCTACTCTTCCCTTTATTATCTCAATTACTCACACCCTCAAATCAACACTCACCTTAACCCTTTAGTTGCCCTCTGCGCGCTATTTAAAACATTTTAAATGGAACTCACCTAGGCTGATTTTCTCCACCCCCTGCTCTCAATGAGTCCCTCACTCCTTTGAATCCTCCTACTCTGACAGTCCCAAGATCACAATGACCCGAGCCCACACTCCACGCTTTATTTAAAGCTTTTAAAAACTTTTTAAACGACACTCACTTAGGTTGATTTTCTCCACTACCTGCTCTCAATGAGCCCCTCACTACTTTGAGTCCTACTACTCTGAGTTAATCCCATTGGCCCATATCTCTCCAAACCTTTCCTATCCATGTACCTATGCAAATATCTTTTAAACATTATAAATTGTACCCTATGTCTACCATCTCATCGGTTAGCACATTCTGTATATCCTCCACCCTTAGAGTGTTTTCCCTCTCACCTTAAACCTATGCCCTCTAGTTTCATACTCCCCTATTCTGGGGGGAAAAAGAAGACTATGACAGTTCACTTCATTGATTTTATCTGCTTCCCATGATTTTATAACCTCTACAATGTCACCTCTACAAATCTGGAGAAAGCAATCCCATGCCTATTAAGTCTCTCCTTACAACTCAAACCCTCCAGTTCTAGTAACATCTGTGAAATCTTTATTCACAATCTTTAGCTCAATCATATCTTTGCTATTGTTTGGTGATCCAAACTGCACACATTAGTTTAGGTACAGTCTCACTGAAGTTTAGTAGAGCTGTAACATGAATTTGCAACTCGAATGCAGTTCCCAACCACTGACAGCAGGCGTGCGGTACATCTTCTTCATGTCTGCCTGTGTTGCCACTTTCAGGGAGCTACAAATTTGTACGCCAGGTTTCTCTTTTCTACGACACTCCCCAGGAACCTGCCATTAACTGTGAATGTCCTGCCTAGTTTAACTTACCAAATGAATCACTTCACACTTGTCTGAGTTAAATATCATCTGCCATTTTTTGATCCACTAGTGTGCACTTCAGTTCATTTATTCATAATTAATCTATATTAATTGATATAAATCATTAATGATAAAAACTAACTCAATCTTGAAAGTTTCAGTTAACTGAACATCAATAATCTTTTAGGTTTTCTTATGTAGAACAATGAGTCCTGCTGTTGTCCTCAATAATATTATACATTTAACCAGATTATGAGGCCATTTACCTTATTTCTATTAGTGACTTCTTGCTTGCCTTGAAAAAAAAATCTGCTATTCTTTACATCTGTTACTATTTGTGCATTATTTTGTTAGCTATGAAGCATGTCTTGAGTACAACCATCCCAATGAAGGTACTTTATCTTTGACTGTTGGTATCCAACAGGTAGAGCAGTGTTGGTATGTTCTAATGCAGGGAAGAAAAAAATAATTAAAATTAACCCTTGAAGCAACACCCATACTTTCTCAGGTGCTTGAGGAAATGTGGCATGTCAACTGGCACATTTAACAAGTCCTACAGGTACACCATTGAAAGCATCCTATCAGGGTGCATCACTATGTTGTATCAGAACTGCTCCACTCAAGACTACCAAAAACTAAGGGTTGTGAATTTGGCTCAGGCTGTCTTACACACTCCCCTTCCCTCCATTTACTCCATCTATAACACCCACTGCCTTAGAAAAGCCACCAACATATTAATAGGCTTATTCCACCCGGCTATATTCTCTTCAATTCCTTCTCACCTGGAAGAAGATTCATGAGTAGGAGGTCATATTCCACCAGATTCAAGGACAGTTCGTTTCCCATCATTATTATACTCCTGAATGAACCTCAAAATAGTAAAAAAGATGTTGCCTTTGCTCTATATAGATCTCTCCCTGCAGCACAGATATTCTATATTGTGTGTTGTTCTACTATGTGTGAAAAGTCTATTTAGACTGCTCTCAAAACAAACTATTGCTACATCTTGGTACATGACAACAAACTTGAACTTTGACTTGAGGAGCTTTGCCTCTCCAGTATGCACTACCATTCAATAAGATAAGGCTGATTTGATTGTTGCTTAAAATGAATATAAAGGCAACTATTAACCTCCAGGAGAAGGAAAAAAATTGCCTGGAATCCTAATCGCATAATTTTTGGTACTTTTTAAAAAATGCTATTTGTAGCCCTGGCATCACATCTGATTCCACTCCTCACCCTAGCAAATAATAATTGTGTTCTACACAAATGTGTTGGAGAAACTCTATACACAGCATTAGGAAACAAAGGGTAACCAACGTTTCGGGACTGGGTCTTTTGTCAGGAATGCTCGAAACACTGGTCACCCTTTACTTCCATTGGATACTTCATGACCTGCTGTGTTTCTCCAGTACATTTGTGTATTGCATTTGACCCCAGCATCTGCAGATTTTCTTGCTTAACAATTGTGTTCATGTGGTTTCCACCTCAAAAGATAAGTTGAATAACAACATGCACATGTCCTGGAAGAAGTTCCATTGCAAAACAGTTTTCACCTCTGCTGTACAATATTTAGAAAATATAATCAGTTCTTAATGCACAATCCACAAAGTGGCACAGTAGCTTCCTTTGGTAAAAGAGTGGATGGAAGTAAGAGGGTTTTTACACTTAAATATTTTGTGCCTGCAGGATTAACTGTCTTCTAGGAGAAACCTGTCGCATGCTTGTTGGTGCCAGAACGTATGTTTGGGAGGGGGGGCATTAGCATGTTAGAGGGGTTTTTTTCAGCGGGGGAGGGGGGTGCTGGTGCTGGCTGGGACCTACCTGTCGACATAACACCAGAAAACTAATGGATCATGTCCAAAAGTGCCTTGTCAGATTTCACAACTTGTGTATTGTTATCCAAAAATAATCAATAATGCCATTTAACTCCAGGCAAAATTAATGTTGGATCACTTAGCAGGGATAAAATGACATTGTAAGATCCAAGTTCAAGTCTTTTTTGATTCTCTGTATTGTAAACTGCACATAGCTTGTAGCTATTTTAACATCGGAATATCACCTGATACTTTCTCTTGCTTCTTTTGAAGCGTGAAATTTCTTCATATTGCATTGAAATAATTGATTTTGCACTATCTGTTCTTTGGACAAGTTTTAATTTGCTTCGCCACAGCCAGTTCTAGTTGCTTCTGCCGCACGTGCTTGTCCAATCTCTCTGCAACAGTCTCTCTGAACTTCTCAGTCCCTGGGCTCTATCACAGATCAAAGTCAATCTTTTCTTTTAATTTTACATCCTTTTACCAAAACATCATTGCCTGTTTGACTCCAAATCCATCTCATAATTGCTACATGCTGCTGTTTCTTCAAACACGCTTCTAACGATTCCTGACATCACTGATATTTTTTTTTTATTTTGACATTTTTTCTCATTTTAATTTCTTTTCTGTTTGTATCTACTTTGCAAACTGCCTTATTAAAGCTTTTATCATATTCCTCTGGTTTTTTTCAGTCACTCCTTTCCTGGGCTCAATGACTCAGCTTTGAAATTGCCACTTTGCAGGCTACAGGTTAAAGGTTATTCTAAAATATATAATTTAAGGGAATGTTAGGAAGGATTCATTATCAAATTAATTACAGCATACAATGCTGTAAAAGCCTATTTGGTCATCTGGTCCATGCTGGCTCACATGAATTTCCACTCAACCCATTTACCTTCATCTCAGTCTTCAGTCCAGTTTTCTATTCTTTTGTGCTCCACATATTTTATTTAGAAACCTTCAAACCTATTTGACTCAATCACATTATGATCAGAAAATAAATCTATCACCTTGCTATTCTATTTAAATATTATCATCTATTCCTCATTTTAAATTCCTCCATAGAGGGAAATATTTTATTTTCATTTTGATGTTGTAGCCATTACTGAAACACAGCTAGAGGAAGGACAGGATTGGGTGATGCAGGTATCAGGGTATAGCTGTTTTTTTTTTAAATAGGAGGGGAGGAAGAAGTGGTGGGGGGGGAGTGGCATAGTTGCTTAAGGATAGTATCACAGCTGTACAGAAGGAGGACACTGAGAAAGGTGAGTCCACTGAGTCAGTGTGGGTGGAAATCAGAAATAGGAAGGGAGCAATCACTGTGCTGAGAGTAGTCTATAGGCCCCCAAATAATCTCCCAGATACTGAGGAACAGATAAGAAGGCAGATTTTAGAATGGAGCAGGAAATACAGGGTTGTACTCATGGGAGATTTTAACTTCCCTAATATTAACTGGGACCTCCTGACTGCAAAGGGGATAGATAGGGCTGAATTTCTAAGGCGTGTTCAAGAAGGATTCTTGACACAATATGTGGACAGGCCGACGAGAGGAGAGGCCATACTGGATCTGGTGCTGGGTAATGAACGGGTCAAGTGGTAGACCTCTTGATGGGGGAGCACTTTGGTGAAAGTGATCACAACTTCCTTAGCTTCAGTATAGCTAAAGTGAAAAGACGAACTCAGGCTAAATAGGAGAGTGATTAACTGGGGAAGAGCTAATTATGAAAACATTAGGCAGGAACTAAGGAATATCAATTGGAAAGAGATGTTCAAGGGGGAGAGCACAGAAGTAATGTGGAGGAAGTTACAGGACCAATTGAGCTGGATCCAGGACAGGTTTGTCCCACTAGGACAAGGAAAAAATGGTAGGAAAAGGGAATCATGGATGATGAAACAGGTAAAGTAACTTGTAGAGAGGAAGAAGCAAGCCTATGTAGATATAGGAAGTAGGGAACAGATAGGGCTCATGAAAAATATATAGAAGCCAAAAAGGAGATTAAGAAGGAAATTAGGAGAGCTCAAAGGGGGCATGAAAAGGCCTTGGCAGGTAGGATTAAGGATAACCCCAAGGCATTCTATGAGTATGTAAAAGATAGAATGATGACGAAAGTGAAGGTAGGACCACTAAAAGTTAAAAATGGCAACATGTGGAGGAGGTAGGGGAGGTCCTAAATGAATACTTGTCGTTAGTATTTAAAAGAGAAAAAGACCTTGATCAGGATGAAGTCGAAATAGAGCAGGTCTATGTCCTAGATAATGAGGTGATTATGGAAGAGAAAGTTTTAGATCTTCTAAATAACTTCAAGACTGATAAATCCCTAGGGCCGGATTAGAAGCAAATATGCCACGAAATATGTCAGGAGATTGCTGCAAGATGCAGGTTAAATAAAGTTGACATAGTTGGGGATTTTAACTTTCTAAATATTGACTGGGAAAGTCATAATGTGAAAGGTTTTGATATTGACATTGTCAAAATTGTTCAGAAAACTTTCCTTTAACAATATACAAATGGTTCCACAAGAGAGAGGGCACTGCTTGATCTAGCCTTGGGAAAATGGGAAGGGAGAGTGGATCAGCCTTGAGGGACCAATGAACGATCATGTTGCAGTTAGTTATATAAGAAAGTGAGGTCACATTTGGAGTTATCAAACTGGAGAGGGTACAGAGAAATTTACTAGAATGCTGCCAGGATTTGGGGGCCTAAACTGTAGGGCGAGATTGAACAGACTAGGGCTTTATGCCTTGGAGCACAGGAAGGTGAGGGATGAACTTATTGGGATATATAAAGTCATGAGAGGAACATATTGGGTGAACACAGTCATTTGCTCAGAAAAGGGGAATTGGCAACCAGCAGTTTAAGGTGAGGGGACAATGATTTAATCGGAACCTGAAGCATACGGTTTTTATACAGAGAGTGGTGAGTAAATAGAATGGCTGCTAGAGGAGATGGTGAGGACAATATTATTACAAAGTTTAAGAAAAATTTGGATGGATATATAGATAGGATAGGTTTGGAGGGATGCAAGCAGATGGGACTAGTGTGAGTGGGATGTTTTGGTTAGTGTGGGCAAGTTAGGCTGAAGGGCCTGTTTCAAAGCTGTAGGACTCAATGGCTCTGTGAGTGAAACATGAAAGTCAGAAGATGCTGTGCATGTAGTGAAAATACACTGAAATGCTGGAGGAACTCAACCAGTCTTTTTAGTATCTCTAGAAGACAAGGATATATTGCTGATGTCTTGGGCCTGAGCCTTTTTTCAAGGATTAAGCAGAATGAGCCAGAAGCAGGAAATCTCAGAAAGTCTCAGAATTCAGACAATGTTGGGTAGGGGAGGAATTCAGACCAACAAAAGGCATTAATTGGATATGATAAGGGACGAGCTAAGAATTTATCATGTTTGCATGGAAGAAGATGGAATGAAGAGACGATGGAGTGGAAGATAGGGGGTTGGCAGTTTTAATGAAAGCCAGGAAAATGTGATTGCCTATGTAAACAATTATTGGGAAAATAACTACTTTAGAATTAAATATTTGTAGGAATATGAGATTGTAGAATGGGAGAAGGGCCTTCCTGTGTTCGTCTACTTGTGTTAAGTTCTATATCTTTCCATTGAGAGGGCAGTGAGTGCAGTGTTTATCACAACGCTATTACACTGCCAACAATCCAAGTTCGACTCCACCACCGTCTGTAAGGAATTTATATGTTCTCCCTGTGACCACATGGGTTTCCACCAGGTGCACCAGTTTCCTCCCATCCTCCAAACATATACAGATGTAGGTTAATTGCGTGTATTTACGATGCTGTTTCTAAATAAAAAAAATTGAGAGGTACAGACAAAGCTCACAGGTGGCCTCAGCAAAATGTTGGACTGTACAAGGATCATCCTTAAACATGTTGCCTTTTTCAATGGTTACAGGCCTTGGTTATTTTAACATATCTTCATTTCATCATGTTGGCTCTTGACTAAGCAAAATGTGTACAAAAGTGGTATAAAATCTTCAAGGTAGTCCATTCCTACTCTGCCCCAGAACAAGCTTATTGTCCATCCCTACATATCTTCTGACCTTATTGTTAAGGTTTGCAAACCATTTTTGCCACAACTCATCTTAAGCAAAGGTTGTGCTCGGTATTTGTGTTGTCAAGAAGAAGCACAAGCATGAAATAAGACATTCTTTCTGTTGTGGTGTTACCACAGTGTGTGTGACTGACACTCTCTGTTTCCTTTTCCTTTATCCTTGGTTAGCCACTGCTTTCTGGGTGTCTAATGGTATTTTTTCAGTAATACAATGTAACCAGTTAATGACTGTAGATTTAAGACATGCAGCGATAATTTTACACTATCATTTCGCACATGCTCATTTAATTTTACATGGCAGGGCTTTCCCATACCAGGCAAGCTTACTCAGTGACAGTTACATGGGGAAATTTCTAAAGCGGATCTGACATTGCTGTGACTGCAGTTTTGAGCCTTAAAGCTTCTGGATGATGTTTGGTCATTGACTTTATTTCCTCATTGAGATATTTGAAACAAGAAATATGAAAAGGTAGGGTACATGGTCAGAATAGGAGAATTAGTCTCATGGGGGGAAAGGTGAGAAAATCCTGAGACAAAAATATTAGACCTGAAGATCTTGTATAGTTGATTTTAATATGGTTAACTTCACTATCAGCATCTAAATATATTATACTTTAAAAACTTTGCTCAAGAATGCAGCTTTGTTGTTAGTGCTAAGCAAGCTACATTTTTGTGTAAGGGCTTTGATCACAGGCTCCAAAATTCTCCCAAATCAAAAGAGCCTGGAACAACCATTATTTGCTTAAGCAATATTATTAAAGGAAATTTCAGTGGCGTCACTGACTCCATCAGATGGCCCTTTACAGTCACATCGTACATTATACTTCTGCTGCAACAGATCACTAGGATTGTTTACATCGTATTGTATGCCTAAATTTCAAATTGATATCAAACCTTCCAGGTACTTAAATGTTCTTAAAAGCTGAACTCCTGGGATGTAAGGTGCAGATCATCCCACTGGGATTAGGTTTGGATCATGTAGTGATTCTTAGTAATGGTAAATTTCCATCATTTGGAAGCAGTATTATTAACTATTTACAGTTAAACAAGAAAATCTGCAGATCTATGATTGTAGTTTACATAAAAATGCTGGAGAAACTCAGCAAGTCACTCAGTGGAGTGGTCTAATGGAAACCGGAGTAGTCGATGTTAGTGCCATCCAATTGGATGGGTCCAGACAGAATATTAGGCCTTGCTTCTCCAATTTATGGATGGCCTTGGTTTGACAGTGCATGGGAGTGGGGCGCAGAATTGAAATGGTTGGCCACTGGGATATCCCCACTATTGCTGTGGACAGAGCAAACATCTGCAATGGAATGGTCTCCCAGAAGGCCACGAGAGCATCGGATGCAGTAGATGACCCCTGCAAATTCACAGTGAAGTGTTGGAAGGACTGTTTAAGGGCCTAAATGCTTGTAAAGGAGGAGGTATGGGCACAAGTATACCACTTTTGTAGTCACAGGGTTAGGTATCAAGGGGATGATTAGTAGGAAGGGATGAGTGGATGAGGGAGTTACAGAGGGAGTGGACCCTGTGGAAGGTGGAGAGGGGAGGAGAGGGAATGACATTATGGGTGGTGGGATCATGTTGTAGGAGATGGAAATTGTGGAGGATAATATGTTGGAAGTTGAGGCTGCTGCGGTGGTATGTGAGGACAAGGAGAATCCTGAATTTGTTGTGACTAGGGGCAGAGGGAGCCAGGGCAGATTTGTAGAAAAAGGTGGAGATGCAGTTAATGTTGCTGAGGGGAAGCCACATTTTTTGAAGAAGGAGGACATGTTGGATGATCTTGAATAGAAGTCTTCATCCTTGGAGCAAATATGACAGAAATGGATGAATTGACAGAATGGAATAGAATCATTACAGGGGACAGGCTGTGAAGGAGTGTAGTTGAGCTAATTGTGGGAGTTGGTGGGTTTGTAGAAAATGTCTATAGAAAATTTGTGTCCCAAGATGGAGACAGAGAGTTCAAGAAAGGGGAGAATATTGCCAGAGATGGACCAAATGAATTTGAGGGCAGGGTAGTGGAGGGGGACTGGTTGGGTCTGCTGTTGAGAAAGAAACAATGGATTTTGAGACCTTCAATATTGGGGAATTATGGGGGAATGGTAGAAGTGCAATCGCAATCGTTTAATGATAGCTTGGAGCAAGTACAACAAATGTACATCCCAGTGTGTAAAAAGAATAAATCAAGGAGGGTAGCACATCCATGCTAACAAGGGAAATCAGAGAGAGTATCAAATCCAAAGAAGCAGCATATAAATCAGCCAAAAAACAAAAATATTCATGATGATTGGGAAAAATTCAGAGTTCTACAGAGGAGGACAAAAGGATTAATTAGGAAAGGTAAAAGGGATTATGAGATGAAGCTGGCAGGGAACATTAAAAAAATGACTGTAAAAGCTTTTATAGATACATTATGAGAAGGAGGTTAGTTAAGACAAATATGGGTCTGTTGCGGACAGAAACTGGTGAATTAATCATGGGGAACAAGGATATGGCAGACTGTTTGAATGACTACTTTAGTTCAGTCTTCACCAAGGAAGACATAACTAATCTTCAGGAAATTGTTGAGGACCGGGGATCTAATATGAGGGAGGGAATAAAGGAAATAATTGTAAGTTGTGAGGTTGTGTTAGTTAAATTGCAGGGATTAAAGGCAGATAAATCCCCAGGGCTGGATGGTCTGCATCCAAGAGTGCTGAAGGAAGTAGCCCAGGAAATAGTGGATGCATTTGTGATAATATTTCAAACCTCCTTAGATACTGGATTAGTTCCTGAGAATTGGAGGGTGGCCAAAGTAACTCTTTAAGAAGGGAGGGAGAGAGAAACTGGGAAACTATAGACCAGTTAGCCTGACATCGGTAGTAGGGAATGTGCTAGAATCAGTAATTAAAGATGCAATCGCAGTACATTTGGAGAATAGTGGTATTATTGGACGCAGTCAGCATGGTTTTGTGAAAGGGAAATCATATCTGATAAATCTAATAGAGTTTTTTGAGGATGTAACCAGTAGAGTGGATAGAGGAGAATCAGTGGATGTGGTATATCTGGACGTTTGATAAGGTTCCGCACAGAAGACTAGCGTACAAACTTGAAAAGCACGGTATAGGAGGTATGGTATTAAAATGGATAGAGAACTGGTTGATGGACAGGAAGCAAAGAGTAGGAATAAATGGGTTCTTTTCAGAATGGCAGCCAGTGACTAGTGGGGTACCGCAGGGCTCAGTGCTGGGGCTGCAGTTGTTTACGATATATATCAACGACTTAGATGTGGGAATAGATAGCAATATCTCAGAATTTTCAGATGACATGAAGATGGGTAGCGGGGTTGGCTGTGCAGAGAATACTAGGAGAGTGCAGAGTGATTTGGACAAGTTAGGTGAGTGAGCCAAGACATGGCAGATGCAATATAATGCGGATAAATGTGAGGTTATCCACTTTGGAGGTAAGAACAGGAAAGAGGACTATTATCTAAATGATATCTGTTAAGGAAAAAGGGAGACGCAGAAAGACTTGGGTGTTGCTGTGCATCAGTCATTGAAAGTGGGCATGCGGGTGCAGCAGGCGGTGAGGAAGGCGAATGGTACGTTGGTGTTCATAGCGAGAGGATTTGAGTACAGGAGTAGGGAGATCCTTCTGCAGCTATACAGGGCCTTGGTGAGACCACACCTCAAGTACTGTATGCAGTTTTGGTCTCCTTATGTGAGGAAGGATATCCTCGCCATGGAGGGGGCGCAGAGAAGGTTCACTAGGCTGATACCGGGGATGGAAGGACTTACATATGAAGAAAGGTTGGATAGGCTAGGCTTGCATTCTCTGGAATTTAGAAGGTTGAGGGGGGATCTTATATAAACATAAAATTCTTAAAGGTTTAGACAGACTAGACGCAGGAAGGTTGTTTCCAATGCTGGGAAAAACTAGAACCGGGGTCACAGTTTAAGGATAAGGGGGAAGCTTTTTAGGACTGAGATGAGGAAAAATTTCTTCTCTCAGAGAGTGGTGGATCTGTGGAATTCTTTGCTACAGGAAGTAGTTCAGGCCGGTTTCTTGTCAATATTTAAGAGTAGGTTAGGTTTGCCCCCTGTGGCTAAGGGAAGAAGGCAGGAACCAGGTACTGATCAGCCATGACCATAGTGAATGGCAGTGTAGGCTTGAAGGGCCAAATGGCCTACTCCTGCACCTATTTTCTATGTTTCTATGAAATGAGTCAGTTGACTTCATGGAATTGGAAGTCATTGAAGTGATGGAGGGCAAGTAAGGGGTCATGGAGGTAGATAGGAAGGGATTGGACCAGGGGAAAAAAATGGAATCGAGGTAAGATATTTCCAGTTCAGTCAGATAGGAGCACACGAAAACAATGCGTCGACTGGGATGCCTAAATTTGGTTTGTGGATCTTGGGGAGGAGATAGAATCAGGCAGTGTGGGGTTAGGAAACAATGCGGTTGGAGACTGTGGGAGGGAGATTACTGGAAGTAATGAGTATAAATAGTTTGTGAGGTGGTGATTGATGTTCTTTGGCGGGGTTCTGTTGAAGGGGTAAGAGGAGATATCTAATAGCAATACCTAATGTTCCATCTGGGCACTCTCCAACCAGATGGCATTACATTGACTTCTCCAGTTTATGTTGGGCTGCTCCTGTCTCCCTCTCTTCCCCATCCCACTGTTTCCTTTTCTCCAACTCTACACCTCCCTTCCTCTCCATTCGAAGACCTATTCTCTTCCCCTATCACATCTTGTTTACTCTTGTGCCCTTGTCCCCATATCCATCTATGTCCTCCTGCCTGTATCCCTACGCTCCTCCCCTGCCCCTCCTCATTTCAGGCACCCAGCCACCTTTAACTCATACCTTGATGAAGGACTTGTGCCTGAATTGTTGATTCTGCCCATCTCTGCTGCATAAAAATTGCTGCGTGGCTTTTAATCTATTTATTTCCATTTATAATCTTGCTAATAGATCTCACATCCCAAAGACCATGTTCGATATTTAATGCTCAGCTTTCTCATTGATTACTTTCCTTTTATAATTTTGTCACGTTATCTATCATTATCTCTCATGGATCAATAAGTAGCATTATTGACTCTACGTCCAAGCATAAGTTCAAGCCCCACTCCAGAAATTAAAGCACTAAGCCTATGATTCTTCTGAGGGAATATTGTAAGGTTTCTATGTGAGGGAGGTATCCCCTTTTTATTCATCTGTTAAAACTCAAAAGCTCAAAGTTTAAATTAATTATCAGAGTATAACCCTGAGATCCTTTTTTCCTATAGGCCAGGCAGAATTTTTACTTATTAGCGGAGCAAATTGTACTCAAGAAAAATATATATATCTGAAAGAGAGAAATGTAAACAAAGGAAGAGATGCAAACAAACGGGCTGTGCAAATAGAGGAAAATATATTCAATAATAAATAATGTGCAAGGTAAGAGGCCTGAAATGAAACTGACTGAATCTGTTGTTTAGGAATCTGATAGTGGAGGGGTAGCGACTGTTTCTGAACCTGGCGGTATGAGTCTTGTAGTACCTATACCTCTTTCCTGGTGATAACTGACCATGTCCAGGGTAGTGTGGATCCTTGATGATTGCTGCTGCTCTCTGATGGCAACATATTGCTTTTCCTGATGATGGGGAGAGTTTTGACTGTGATGTACTGGGCTGTGAACACTACCTTTTGCAGGGCTTTCCACTCAGAGGTATTGGTGCTCCCATAGCAGAGCACAAGGCAGCCGGTCAGCACTTTCCACACACATCTATAGAAGTTTGTCAAGGTTTCCAATGTTCCACAGTTTCCTGAGGAATAGAGGCACTGATGTACTTTCTTCACTCTCAGAATGATGCAAAAGTACTTAATGACAATTGGGTGGCAAAACCTTGGAACTCTCTCATGAACAGCATTAGGGTGTATCCACACCTCAAGGACTGTGGTAGCTCACTAGCATCTTCAAGGGCAATTAGAGATGGGCAATTAAATGTTGGCTCAGCCTGCAAAGTCCACATCCCTTTAATGATTTTTTAAAATTGTCATCACGTTTAAACACTGTCAGACCAGTGATCTTCAGGGCTACTGACCTAATGTGGATACAAGAAATTGACCTGAATTATTTCCTTCTGTGTCAGAACTTTCTATGATTAAGGAAGGCCAGGACATTTCCCTGGTCACTAGCTAACAGTTG
This sequence comes from Narcine bancroftii, assembly GCF_036971445.1. Classification (NCBI taxonomy): domain Eukaryota; kingdom Metazoa; phylum Chordata; class Chondrichthyes; order Torpediniformes; family Narcinidae; genus Narcine; species Narcine bancroftii. The sequence continues at coordinate 47,863,929 of NC_091473.1, read as the reverse complement.
ATTGGGTCCCTTATCTCAGTGCCGCTTGCCTAGAAATCAACTCCATTTCATCAATGATGCTTAATATCCTAAGAAGCAGTTTTGGATTCTCAGAGTTTGTGGAAGGCTACAGATAAATAAGTTATTTTACTCTTTTTAAAAAAAAAATTTTTTTTTCAATTTATTTCCAGCCTGTTCAATGACAGTTTTTGGAGGTGAAGCACTTTGCAATTTAAAGTTTTCGAAATTGGCTATTATTTGGTAGGGATTATATTTCACCGAAATTGCAGGGCTTTACCCTCCCCCCCAAAAATTGTAAAGTACCAAATCCAACATAAACACGCTGGGGCTCCCTCCCACATCCTTTCCGGCGTGTGATCATTTCTTCTGAGGTGCTGTGCCCAGCAGCCTGGGCCACCCACCCCAAGCTATTTTACTCTAATGCAAAAATTGCCTGATTCGTAACAGTGTTACATTCCCTTTGCATTATTTTGCTCTTTTCCGACACTGAAAACATTCAGTGTCTGAGGAACTCATTGTTACTTTACTTTCATTTCCAATTTATTTCTCCATTCCACACATTTCATTAAAGTGTTTCTCCCAACTGAGGTGCCAATTCCTTTTTGAAAGCAGGAAGATTCCTTTCCACTAGCTCAGACCTACTCTGAATCACCGTGCACTCATTTTATATGTTGTATTTACTTTAGGCTACCATGCATATCACTGCATCTTTTGTGAGCATTTTTTTTATACTTTCTGCTGGAATTCTATTGCCTTGCATCAACTTGCCTGCTTGTAACTTTGACATAAGTGTACGTCTACAATAAGCTCCTTTGGTTAAATAAATTGGAGTTAACATCCACATGTACAATCTCACTTGAAATTCAAATTCACAGTTTTTCAAGATAATGAAATATTCATACACAATCTCATCATTCTTCAGTGCAGAACCTTATACTCACCCATCTTCAAATGCTTCATCCATTGGCAACAATTTTTTCAATAGGTTTGCTTCCTGAAAAAAACATTGGGGATTATGATAGACAACTTCATGCTCACAAAGATCATTTCCGATTTTATTTATCATGTAGAAACATTAAATTAACTTTTCTTGAATTTAGCATCTTTAATCACATAATAATACAGACACATTGCCTTAGCCTTAAACTGACCTAAAAACGTCCTGCTGGTGATTTTCATTTGTACTCAGCATCTGATGCCTCTCATGTCAGTGTCCAACAATAGTCATGGATTCCAGTTACCCTGATACTGCTATTTGATGATCGCAATGTCCTCATCAAACCTTTCATCATGTTCGTCATTGACTTCACCAAGATCTGCTGTATTGAACTGTACTGTGTGGCTTGGTTGTACTTTCTGTACCTTGACAGGAACGCGGCTATCACGGTGTATTCATAGAAGTAGATATGTTTGCTAATGATGGCTCAATGTTCAGTTCCATTCACATCTCCTCAGCAAATTAAGGAGTACACCTTAAATGTTTGAAGTTAATAAGTAGCAAGTATATTTGACCCACAGAAGTACCAGACAAGGACCATCTCCAAAAATGGAGACTCTAACTACCAATCGCTGATATTCACTGACATTACTATCGTTGACTCCCCTTATCAATATTCTGGGGAACATCATTAACCAGAAACTCACCTTAAGTCACCCACATGAATTCTATCACTACAAGAGCTGGTCAGAGGCTAGTTATCCTTTCATGAGGGATTCACCTTCTGACACCCCAAGGCATTTCCATAGGCGTATGCCAGGAGTGTTAGTGTCGTGAAATACTGTCCACTAATGCAGATGGGAATCTCAATATCATGCAGGCTTATGCAACTGATCTGACTGGAGCCCCATCTGCCACCCTAAGCATTGATGTTTTCCACCACCAACACACCTTAGATGCAGCATGCGACAACAACCACAAAACTACAGTATTATTTAACTAGCCTCCTCTAACCATATCTCCCAAATTCAGTGACCTCTACTATCAAAAACATTCAAGGAACTCCCAACTGTGGGTTTCCTTCCAAGGAAGACAACATCTGATTTAGAGAGACAGTTTGTTCCTTCTAAGGGGATTTAAATGATCTAAACTAAAAGGACTGCATTTTCTCATTGTCAGTTAGGAGTGGGGATAATGGTGTTGTCACCAGCCGTGCTGTACGCTGGAATAGGAATAAGTAAAAGAAATATGTCTTCTTCTACTGTTCAAGGTTCATGACTGGAATGTTTGTAGTACTCTGACATGTAACCTTCTAGATGTGGTGAAGTCATTCCTGTGATATTCTCACCATTTATTTCCTCCTAACACCTTGCAATATTCATGGGCAGAGACGAGATTCCATCTGCTTTCATTTTCAATCCAATTCATGCCTTGCTTAAGTACTTTAAATTTGTAAATCATGATTGTATTTAGTTAACAAATGATTTGATAAAGCCAGAACAAGCATTAATAAGTATGTCATGCCGAACATGTTAGTATTGCGGCTTTGATGGGACTAGCAATGCGATTGTTATGTGTTCAAATTCCCCCATGCCAAATTGTTAAATCATATTTAATAAGTTTACTATTGTGTGTGCTTATGAATAGTAAAAATAAATATTAACATTCCTATACTGATTTTCCCAATCTTAGGACATATCAGTGCATTTCAGTTGATAATGTGCATTTTGAAATGTAGTACAAAGATACCGAAATGCTGGAGGAACTCAACTGGATTTTTCGCGAAATATAGGCACAGCCAATTTGTGTATAGAAATATCTTCCTAGCAGTATTGTGATAGATATTTTATTTTTTAATGTTACTGGTTGGGAGATAAATATTGTAACTAACAATGAAAATAACTCTTTTGCTCTTTGTTCTGGAAACTCTGTTATCTGAAACACTTAATTGGGTTCAGGCTTACAGAATATAGATAAAATTTATATGTGAACATCCCAGGCCCAGAGCCCTGAAGGTAGAGTTGTCTAGGATTCAGTAGACAGATAATCTAAAAAATAATAAGTAGAAGAAATATTAGTGCAGATGGCCAAAAGTTAAAAAAAAGCTTATCAACTGATAAGAAGGATTTCTGGAGCTTCCGTTTCCAGATAGCTGAAAGAATAGCCAGCAGTTGTGGTAAAATTAGTGCAGCCAAAATTGAATGTGTGCAGTTATCTCAGGAGGTGAGGCACATAGAGGTGCAGATGCTGGACTTTTGAGCAACCAATGAGAAGCTGGTCAGACAGCATCCATGGAGAGAGAGGAATGTTTGGATTCTGATCCTTCATCCTGCCCATTTCCCTCCATGGGCGATGCCTGACCTGTTGAGTCTCCGCAGCTTCTCATTGTTATTTTTGTGTGTGGTACATCTGGAGGAGAGTACAGAGATACTTAACCATAGAAGGATTTGTAAACAATGTTGAGAATTTTAGCAAAGCAATGCTTAACAAGAAGCTAATGATGGTAAGGTAGAGCAGGATGATGTTCATGATATGTAGCACAAGATCACAAGCAAGTAGGTGTAGGAGTGGGCCCCTCTAGCCTATCCACATTCAATATGATCATAGCTGATCTACTCCAGGCCACAACTCTTTCTTTGTATCAGATTCTTATGGAGCTCAATCTACTGATCTTTAAAAAAAAATCCAGCTCCATTTGAAATACTTCCAATAAGCTATCCCCCACACTTCTATGGGCAGAGGATTCCTTAAGTTCATCATTCTCTATGAAATGAAATGTTTATATACATCATTTAGGGTGGCACGGTTAGTGTAGCAGTTAATGCAACACTGTTACAGCGCCAGCGATTGGGACCAGGGTTTGAATTCCACGCTGTCTTTTAGGAGTTTGTATATTCTCCCCAAGTCTATGTGGGGTTTCCCCATTGTTTCTGGTTTCCTCCCACTGTTCGAAATGTACTGGGGATTGTAGGTCAATTGGGTGCAATTGGGCAGCATGGGCTCAAGGACCGAAATGACCTTTTACCGTACTAGATGTCTGAATTTATTTAAATTTATTTAATCAATCTATTAGTTTTCAGCGTATGATCTCATTCTTTCACACATTGAATTCCATCAAGCCAGGTTTTGTCCATTCACTCACTCTCTATATATCCCAGTGCAGAGTCACAATATCCATATCACCACATCCCCTGCCCCTTATTTTTTGTGTCATTGGCAAACTTGAATCTATATTTTTCCCCTCCTCTAGGTCATTAGAATGGCCTAAAGGAGGGGCAAAATCCTCTTGGCCACCTTAATGTCCTAGAGGAGGGGCAATAAGATGGCCTAGAGGATTTTAGGCCATCTTTTTTTTTTTTTTTTTTTTAATTTTTTATTTTTCACACCATAAATCACAATAGCCATGATATACACTTTTTCTTTTCCACACATTTACAGTGACTTTTTCTCCCCCCCCCCCACTCCTCCCAAGCCACCCCCCCACCCCCCCCCCCCTCATCCATTTTAGGTATACAATCTAGGTTGCATTAATTCAGTCAGACAATGTTGTCATTCAACAAAAATACACCAGAAATTCTACTGAGTCCATTCTTTTCTTTTCTTCTCCTTCCATCAACTTAGGTAATGTTTGTTCCCGGTAGGTTTTCGCTATTGTATTTAATGTAAGGCTCCCATACTTGTTCGAATATTTCAATATTATTTCTTAAACTATATGTTATTTTTTCTAATGGAATACATTTATTCATTTCTATATACCATTGTTGTATTTTCAAATTATCTTCCAATTTCCAGGTTGACATAATACATTTTTTTGCTACGGCTAGGGCTATCTTGACAAATCTTTTTTGTGCATCTTCCAAGTCAATTCCAAATTCTTTATTTTTTATGTTACTTAGGAGAAAGATCTCTGGATTCTTTGGTATATTGTTTTCTGTTATTTTATTTAATATCTGATTGAGATCATCCCAAAATTTTTCTACTCTCTCACATGTCCAGATTGCATGAATTGTTGTTCCCCTTTCTTTTTTACATCGAAAACATCTATCAGATACTGTTGGGTCCCATTTATTTAACTTTTGCGGTGTAATGTATAGTCTGTGTAACCAATTATATTGTATCATACGCAGCCTCGTATTTATTGTATTTCTCATCGTTCCAGAGCATAACTTCTCCCATGTTTCCTTTTTTATCTTTATATTTAAATCTTGTTCCCATTTTTGTTTAGTTTTACCATTTGTTTCCTCATTCTCCTTTTTTTGCAGTTTAATATACATATTTGTTATAAATCTTTTGATTAACATTGTATCTGTAATCACATATTCAAGGTTACTTCCCTCTGGTAAACTCAAGTTGCTTCCTAATTTATCTTTCAAGTAGGATCTCAGTTGGTAATATGCCAGCGCTGTATCTCCAGTTATATTGTACTTATCTCTCATTTGTTCAAAGGATAAGAATCTACTTCCTGAAAAACAATTTTCTATTCTTTTAATCCCTTTTTTTTCCCATTTTCTAAAGGCAAGGTTGTCTATTGTAAAAGGGAGTAGCTTATTTTGCGTCAATATTAGTTTTGGTATTTGGTAATTTATTTTATTTCTTTCTACATGAATCTTCTTCCATATATTGAGGAGATGGTGTAATACTGGAGAAGTTCTATGTTGTACCAATTTTTCGTCCCATTTATATAATATGTGTTCAGGTATCTTTTCCCCTATTTTATCTAATTCTAGTCTCGTCCAGTCTGGTTTTTCCCTTGTTTGATAAAAATCTGATAGGTACCTTAATTGTGCGGCTCTATAATAATTTTTGAAGTTTGGCAATTGTAAGCCTCCTTGTTTATACCATTCTGTTAATTTATCTAGTGCTATCCTCGGTTTCCCCCCTCTCCATAAAAATCTCCTTATTATTTTCTTTAACTCTTTGAAGAATTTTTCTGTCAGTTGTATTGGCAATGCCTGAAATAAGTATAGTATCCTTGGAAAAATGTTCATTTTAATACAGTTTATCCTTCCTATCAGTGTTAGTGGTAGCTCTTTCCAATGCTCTAAATCGTCCTGTAATTTTTTCATTAGTGGATTGTAATTGAGTTTATATAATTGGCCTAGATTTTTGTTTATTTGCACACCTAGGTATCTTATTGCCTGCGTTTGCCATCTGAATGGGGATTCCTCCTTAAATTTTGAGAAATCCGCGTTATTCATAGGCATTGCTTCACTTTTATTTACGTTTATCTTGTATCCCGACACTTCTCCATATTCCTTCAATTTCTTATATAGTTCTTTTATTGATAGTTCTGGTTCTGTTAAGTACACTATCACATCATCCGCAAACAGACTGATTTTATATTCCCTGTCTTTTATTTTTATTCCTTTTATATTATTATCTATTCTTATCGATTCTGCTAGTGGTTCTATAGCTAGCGCAAACAATAATGGTGATAGTGGGCATCCCTGCCGCGTTGACCTGCTTAAGTTAAATTGCTTTGATACATGTCCATTTACTGTCACTTTCGCTAACGGTCCCTCATATAATGCTTTAATCCAATTAATAAACTTCTCCGGTAAACTGAATTTTTGCAATACTTTGAACAAGTAATTCCATTCTACTCTGTCGAAGGCCTTCTCTGCGTCTAAAGCAACTGCTACTGCCGGTGCTTTATTTCCTTCTACTGCATGAATTAAGTTAATAAATTTACAAATATTGTCTGTTGTGCGTCTTTTTTTGATAAATCCAGTTTGGTCTAAATTTACCATTTTCGGTACCTGTTCTGCTAATCTGTTTGCTAGTAGTTTAGCTATTATCTTATAATCTGTGTTTAGCAGAGATATTGGTCTATATGACGCTGGTGAGAGTGGATCTTTCCCTTGTTTTAGTATCACTGTAATTATTGCTGTTTTACATGAATCTGGTAAGTTTTGTGTCTCATCAATCTGGTTGATTACATCCAGGAGGGGCGGTATTATTAGGTCTTTAAATGTTTTGTAGAATTCTATTGGGAGTCCATCCTCTCCTGGTGTCTTATTATTTGGTAAATTTTTTATTATCTCTTGTATTTCTACTGTTCCAAATGGTTCTGTTAATTTATTTTGTTCCTCTATTTGTAGTTTTGGTAGTTCAATTTTAGTCAAAAATTCATCTATTTTCCCTTCTTTCCCTTAGTTTTCAGTTCGGTATAATTGTTCATAGAATTCTCTGAAGTTTTCCTTAATTTCTTTTGGATTATATGTAATTTGTTTGTCTTTTTTCCTTGTTGCCAATACCATTTTCTTAGTTTGCTCTGTCTTAAGCTGCCATGCTAAGATTTTGTGTGTTTTTTCACCTAGTTCATAATATTTCTGTTTTGTCTTCATTATATTCTTCTCCACCTTATATGTTTGTAATGTTTCATATTTTATTTTTTTATCCGCCAATTCTCTTCTTTTGGTTGTATCTTCCTTTATTGCTAATTTTTTTTCTATGTTTATTATTTCCCTTTCCAACTGCTCTGTTTCCTGATTATAGTCCTTCTTCATCTTGGTTGCATAACTTATTATTTGCCCTCTAATGAATGCTTTCATTGCGTCCCATAGTATAAACTTATCTTCCACTGATTCCATATTTACTTCAAAGTACATTTTTAATTGTTTTTCAATAAATTCTCTAAAATCCTGTCTTTTAAGTAGCATGGGGTTTAATCTCCATCTATACATTCTTGGAGGGATGTCCTCTAGCTCTATTGCCAATAACAGGGGTGAGTGGTCCGATAATAGTCTAGCTTTATATTCCGTTTTCCTAACTCTCCCTTGAATGTGGGCTGATAACAGGAATAGGTCTATCCTTGAGTATGTTTTATGTCTAGTCGAGTAGTATGAGTATTCCTTTTCTTTTGGGTTTTGTTTCCTCCATATGTCCACAAGTTTCATTTCTTGCATTGATTTAATTATAAATTTGGTTACTTTGTTCTTCCTGTTAATTTTTTTCCCCGTTTTATCCATATTTGGATCCAAATTCAGATTGAAATCCCCTCCTATTAGTATGTTCCCTTGCGTATTAGCTATCTTCAAGAAGATATCTTGCATAAACTTTTGATCTTCTTCGTTAGGTGAATATATATTAAGTAGATTCCAAAGCTCTGAATATATCTGACATTTTATCATAACATATCTCCCTGCTGGATCTATTATTTCCTCTTCTATTTTAAATGGCACATTTTTGCTAATTAATATAGCCACTCCTCTTGCTTTTGAATTATACGATGCTGCTGTTACATGTCCTACCCAATCTCTCTTTAATTTCTTGTGCTCCAATTCAGTTAAGTGTGTTTCTTGGACAAATGCTATATCTATTTTTTCCTTTTTCAGTAAATTTAGTAGTTTCTTCCTTTTAATTTGGTTATGTATTCCATTAATATTTAGAGTCATATAGTTCAGCGTAGCCATTTTATATTTTGTTTATCTTCTCTTTCCGTTTTTCCATCATTACCTTTCCTCCTTTTCCATTTCTGTTTTCTTATTTTCAACTCTTTACCAGACAACATTCCTACAACATCCAACATTTTCCTTATTCTCCTATTTCTATCTTCTTTATCCCCAATCTCCCCTTCCCCTCCTGAGTTGTCCTTTATCCCTTGTCGGACAACCACATCTCCCCTCTCCATTTGGATTTGCGAATCCACTCGCAAGCGTCAACTGATTTTGCAGTGACCGCTCTTTACCCCCACCCAGCCCCCCCCCCAGAAAAGATTTCGCTTTTTATATGTCACAAAGGCCACTCTTTTAATTCCCTCCTTATTCTCTCTATTCCATTACCTTCCCTTATTAATTCTTGTCTATACTATCTATGTTTTCCTCTAATTACAGATACTTTCACATATGCCCATTTTCTCTATTCACTCTTATACCTCTTTACCCGCATACATATCAATCGTGGTCATTTTTACCCTCATTACCCGTCTTCATCCCTCAGTCTATTTTTGTCTTTACCCACATACATATCAATCGTGATCATTTTTGCTCTCATTACCCGTCTTCATCCCTCAGTCTATTTTTGTAATTGTTCTGCAAATTTTCGTGCTTCTTCTGGATCCGAGAATAGTCTGTTTTGTTGTCCTGGAATAAATATTTTCAATACCGCAGGATGCTTCAGTGTAAATTTATATCCTTTCTTCCATAAAATCGCTTTTGCTGTATTGAACTCTTTTCTCTTCTTTAGGAGTTCAAAGCTTATATCTGGATAAATGAAGATTTTTTGCCCTTTATACTCCAGTGGTTTGTTGCCCTCTCTTACTTTTTCCATTGTCTTCTCCAGTACCTTTTCTCTTGTAGTATATCTTAGGAATTTTACTACAATAGATCTTGGTTTTTGTTGTGGTTGTGGTTTAGGGGCCAATGCTCTATGTGCCCTTTCTATTTCCATTTCTTGCTGTAGTTCTGGACATCCTAGGGCCTTAGGGATCCATTCTTTTATAAACTCCCTCATATTCTTGCCTTCTTCATCTTCCTTAAGGCCCACTATCTTTATGTTATTTCTTCTGTTATAATTTTCCATTATATCTATTTTTTGGGCTAGTAATTCTTGTGTCTCTTTAGTTTTTTTATTAGATTCCTCCAATTTCTTTTTTAAGTCTTCTACCTCCATTTCTGCTGCTATTGCCCGTTCTTCCATCTTGTCCATTTTTTTCCCCATTTCTGTTAAGGTCATATCCATTTTATTTATTTTCTTTTCTGTGTTGTTTATTCTTCTTCTTAAATCATTGAATTCCTGTGTTTGCCATTCTTTAAATGACTCCATGTATCCTCTAACAAGAGCAAGTATATCCTTTACCTTGCCTTTCCCTTTATCTATTTCACTGTATTCTTCCTCTTCTTCTTCCTCTAGGTTGGCCATCTGTTGTTTCTTTGCTGCCCTTTCCTCCTCTTCTTTCTTGTTTCCATTGTCTTCTGTGGTCTCTTCTTGCTGCAGGTGTTCTGCAGCTGTCGTTGCCGGCTGTGGAGATCGACTCCCCAGCTGGTCCCCCCTCCCGTCGGTGTGTTTTTTTTCATGCGCGGTTGCACACTTTTACTCGGCTCTGTGAGCCATTGTTGTAGTTCTTTTTCTACCGACCTGAGGTAGTGGGGTCTTCTCTCCACAGCGGGCCTCTTCGGACAGGTAAGGCCTTCACCTTTTTCCTCCGTTGTCTTCTCTTCCTCTCTTCTTTCCGTTGATTTTGATTTTTCTCCTTTTGTCTCCATCTTCTTTCCACCTTTATACTCACTTTTCTTTAACTTGTATTTCTGTGCCTTTGTATTTTCTCTTGTTTTTCCCGACTTTTCTGGAGAGGGCTGGAGTTCACCGTCCGGCCACTACTCCATCACGTGACTCCTCCCGATTTTAGGCCATCTTAATGGTAATTAAGAGTAGTACACTGTAGTAAAAGATCAATTACCGACCACTGAGATACTTCACAGATTTTCCTGTAAGCAGCATTTTGCAAAATTAAACACAGCATAGGCATTCTTTAAAATAGTGTCATGCAATCATTCAAGTCAACTGTAAAGGTAGATGGAACCACATTCAATGTCATTCATCCAAAAGATTGCAAACAATGCTGCTCTCCTCCAGTAATGAATTTGAATATCAGATTTTGTGCCGAAATCTATGAAGTGTGACTTCTTCTGAGGTAGCAGTCAGAATCCAATCAAGTAAGCCACAGTTGCCATAAAGTTAAACAACTCTTAAATTTTTCAAAGTTTGCAAATTTTAAATAAGAGATTAAAGAATCCAGCAATCCTGTTAGATCTGCTAGTCCCACACAAAGACATTGATGTTTTGTGCCCCCTGAATTGCTCAAGAGGCCAATTAGTCTCCTTGTTAGTATCACTCACATCGTGAAAACACATTATGAAAAGCTATTCATGGGCCAGATTATCCATTTGAACAAACTATATAATTAAATCAATTAGAAAATTATACTTATAAAAATTGTATTGAAAATAAATTGAAAAAGTAGATGAAATCTCTATTTATCTCCAGGTGCCAATCTTATAATGTAAATGATTCCTAGTGAGAATGAATGAACAAGAACAGAGAAAACATAAGTTGACATCATTTTAGATATCTTATTGAGAAACCTGCTAGTGAAGGCAGTGTGAGAACAAAAAACGGTACAGCATAGGTCAGGCCCTTTGACCCAGGATGGTGGAGTCATCTGTGAGGCCATATTAAACTAATCCCATCTGCCTGCACATGATCCACACCCCTCATTTTCCTGGATGTTCACGTGCCTAGGTGCATCACTGTCACACCTGCTTCCACCACCAGCTTCCCAAGACATTCTGCCAGCTTGCATGAGACACCACTGTGTCAAAATAAATTGCTTGGGGATGGGGGAGGGGGTCTTAGAAGGATTTGGACCAAATGCAAGCACATCAGAGAACACCAGAATGCCAACTTTGTCGACGTGCCTGTTCCATGATGTATGACCTTATGGCTCTCTCTCCTTTAAACTTTCTCCTCCTCACTTTAAACTATGCTCACTAGTATTTGATATTTCCTCTCTGACCATTTCTATGCCTCTCATAATTTCATATACTTCAATCAGGTCTCCCCTCAGCATCCTGCGCACCAGATAAGATGATGCAGATTTGTCCAGTCACTCGCCTTTTTTCACTGGCATCCCAGTAATTGGCCGTTCAGTGTACTGGTTAAAGAAGCTATTTTTGCTGTTCCTACTGGGCCACTTTTAACTGGGACACTACCTGCTTTCATATTGACCACGTCATTCTTGGGGATATGACAACCTACCTTTAACTGTAAACGTCCCATACGACTTGTCCTTTTCACACTGGGTCAATCGGCATGCTGCCATCAGCTGACTCCAAGGATGTGATTAGGGGTTGAGGCCATCAATCCCCAACATGATTTTGCGCCAGTGAGTCAATTGATTCAGTTTCCCACTGGACCCTTAACCAGCAAATTGGCTGTCAATTCCTGGTACAAGGTGCCAGTGAAAAAAGGGTTAGTGAATACTTTGTAATCCAAACAACATCCTGATGAACCTCTTTTGCATCCTCCACAAATGTGATGTCATGATCAGAATTGCACACTGTACTCCAAATAATGCAGCAAGACTTAATTAACATTTTCAAAATGAGGTAAGCAAGCATTTATTCACTATCTATTGTCCAAGGAGTTATACATCAGGGAACATGCACTGCAGACCTTTTTGGACTTCTAATCTATCCATGATGATTGTACAGTAAGGAATTACAAGGTTTGGATTCAGTTTCTTCATGTGACAGAATATAGATATGTTTCTGCGAGATAAATTGGAGCAGGGTTTTTAGTGTAGGTCACATACAAACACTTAAAAAAGATCTTATTTAAAATATTGGAGCTCTGCTAATGCTAGACATATCCTGAACCTTTGAGAAGCTTTGGAGTGTGTCCAAGAGACTTCACTAATGGATTGTTGTTTACAAAAAGGCATCAGATGAAATAACTTGTTAGACCCACATTCTGTCTCGAGTGGAACTTGCTGTTCTAAGAGGGTCATGTGGTTTTGCAAGCAGAGAGAGTCAAACAGGCTTTCTCTGAGAGAGAGAGAGAGAGAGAGTGAGAGATCAGTTCTACAGTCTTACAGTCAGCAGCAGCAACTGGGACTGGAACAGGACAAGCTGGCAAGCTTGTGGAAAACCCCATTTGGAAGATGGGTTATGAGTGCTTAGTTCAGCCTGGTCAAAGCCATTGTGGGTCATGCAAGAGGAGAGGACTGACTGTCTAATGTTTCACTTGAAATAAGAAAAACAGAAATGAACTCTGTGGTGACCTGTAAAAAAAGGTTATCATCTGGAGAACCCTGAGGGGTCAAGTTTCTTCGGAAAGACACTGAAGTGGCTGATTTTAAAAAAAGGGATCAGTTGTGGGTGTCCAGCGTACAACAAATCTCTCTCTGAAAACCAACAAGAACCTTCCTGAGTAGTAACTATTTATCTTTCAAGCACCAAAGCCTGGTAATCTTTATAAATGTTAAATTCTGTGCACAGTACAAGAATTGCCTGCAACCAGTGAACTTGAAGGAATGAGAAGTGAGATTGTACTGTGAATCAAAGAATATTTCTGAACTTACACACACATTACATACACGTGTGCTTAGAATTAAAAGGGGGTTAAGTTAGGTTAGTTAGGTCAATAGTGATAAGTTAAAGCGTGATTCTGTTATCATGTTTAAAGATTATTAAAAGCAACTTTTGTTTAAGTAACCCATTTGCTGGGTTTTGGGGTCCTCTGGGCTCGTAACACTTGGGGAGGCAATTTGTAGGTGGCCATGTCACTAGGGTTCTGATAGCCTTATCCTGAGAAAGAGGTCACATACTGGGCAGGAATTATGAAACCTTATGAAGTTGCAAATGTCGATTTTGAGAACTGCAGTGCATTCTGCAGATGGTGAAGCAAGTGAAAGATAAAGGTGGTAGATGGAACCCACTGACAGAATGTAATGTTTTCTTTTCTTTCTTTTTAATATATTTGTATTGAGTTTAAGATAATAAGCATACATAATAAATGATAATTACATAATGAATCAATTGTAGTCAAGCAAATACATACCAAAGGAGGAAAAAAATGAATTAAGTAATAAAATGTGCATAGCCACATTGTTACTTGTAATAAACTCCATCTAGTTATAAACAAAATGAATGCAACAATATCAGACCCATTATTAGATTATTATATTAAAATAATAAGGATTTAAAAAATAAAAATAAAGAAAAAACCTAATCACTAAACTAATCTCACCTCCTCCCTCTGATCAAGGTTACCTTTTTATTTGAAAGAAAAAGAAATCCATAATGATGTAGAATCACTGATGATCCCCGGAAAACTGATAAATAATTACCAGAACGTTTAATATTTACTGACTCTTCCAATTATAAAAAAATTCTAAGAATGGGTCCAACAATTTCATAAATTGAAACTTTCTATCTTTAATATTATATTTGATTTTCCCTAAATTTAAATAGGACATTACCTCATAAAACCACTGCATATAAAGTAGGGGATGAATCTCCTTTCCATTTCAATAAAAAGCTCATACAGCTATCAATGTAGTAAAAGCTAATATTTTTTCTTGAGTTGCCGAGAGGTTCATCTAAGTCGCAAGAAAAAACAAACAGCAATTAACAGACAGAGTTCCAAGTTAATCTTAAAAATTGTTGATAGAGTTTGAATTTTTTTTTTCCAGAATCTCTCTAAGTTTGGGCATTTCCAGAACATGTGAATCAGTGAGGTAAATGAGGTAAAATGCCTTTTTATCTGTTTAAACAATATGGCATAACCTAAAACTGTCAAGAGCCATGTATTCAGTACCAGTTTTATCATTTCAATTCTGATATCAGCTCCTCATCATTTATTTTGGTGCCGTTGTCTATTTAGTGTAATTTAATTAAACAGCATCTTGTGCTGAGAACTAGCTGCCACTGAAATCGGAAATGATGTAGAGTAGAATCCAGGAACATTTTTCATCTGTAATTCCATATCTGATTCAATTTTTTAAAAAACTGACAGTGATCACTTGGTTGTAAGCAGAGCTATTCTCACAAACTGAAGAGGTTTTGTGCTTTAGGCTAAACTGAAGTAAATGGTAAATTGTGTTATATAAACACAATTCACACAATGTAACATGGCAATAATGATAGGGCAGATCTCCTGCTGATTTTGTGATTATCACTCACCAGTCTTTAGACCAATGTGGCTTAACCAGTAAATTAAACAAATAATAAAATGTTTTAAGTGCTATCTTGAAGAGTTTTATTATTGTCACTACAATAAAACAGTGCAACAAAGAGTCAACAAGAAGTCCATGGATGCTGGATAACTGGATCAATGCACAAAAGTGTTGGTGGAACTCAATAGGTCATGCAGCATTCACAGAAAGCAAAAGGCAGTCATTATTGGTGCAAATACAACAGTCATTTTACTATTAAAACAATAAAAGGCTGAAGAACGTGATATACGATTGTCATCTAATTAAAAAATATTAACTGCCAGGAATGTGCTGAAATAGAATAGTTTAAAATTTGCAGAATTATATGAAACAGATAGCTTGGGAGATAATGTACATTAAATTTAGGAGATGTGGTGCTGGTTATAAGTAGAATCAGAATAAAGATTCAGAGATTGATAGAACAGACTGTGTACCTGAAAGAAATCTCTGCTGTGTAGGACTCCACAGTGGAATGAACTTCAGCCGCCTTTTAATGCAAACCATCCTTTGCTGCTCAGTGTGGATACTGTCCAACATTACCAGAACCAGCTGATTGCAAGTAAGTAGTGCTCCCTCACTCATCGTTTTCATGATGCAACTCACCAACATATTGAAGGCACCACTGTAGTGACTCTTGTTTAGCAAAGGTTCATTCTATGGGACCCTCATGATCTATATATTATGGTGCTCCCACACCCAGGTTTTCCCTGCACATCCTCTTAGCCTGTGACTTACGTCCTTTTTATTCCCGCAAATGTTCTCCTTGTTATTTTTTTAACTCGTTAAAAAGGATTTGATTGTTTTGATACAGAAAATTATTTTCTATTCACAAAAAAAATCAAAAACATCAGGTATGTAACATTGGGGCACCCTCATTTGGAAGTGAAATGAAGCTCATTTTCACATTAAATTTGGCACATGAAGTAAATGTGTGGGTTATAGTAAAGCTGGAACTTTCAAAATGAGATTGGTAGCTTTTGATTAGGTTGGGAAATTGGGCTGAATGGCCTTATATGCTGTAATGACTATGACTGCATCAGATTTGTCATCAACTAATTGATCAGTCAAGCAGGTCTAAATAGATAATGCCTGGCTTGCTGAGTTCCTCCAACTTCTCATTGTTTGCTTAAGATTCCACATTTGATATCACCCTTTCCTACTTTAGTCGACAAAGGGCCCTGACCCAAAACATTCACTGACCATTTCCACACATGGTTGTAGCCTGATTGCTTGAATCCCTTTGACTTTTCAAAGTTTGTTCAAGATTCTAACATCGCTCTTTGTTGTGTTTCTCTTGTTTCTCTGGACAATAACAAGCTCATGCCCATCTACTGCATGTTCCAGATCCGACGGTGAATTGTGCCGAGCCATATTTCCACTATGTTGTTCACTCCAGTGGTGACGCACATATATGGTTGCTCTTCCCTATGAGCTTGCACTGCCGGTGGAGTCACAATACGTGACCATGTTGGATACCAATAGCTTTATCTGGTATTCACAAGGCCTCTTTCCTCGAGATGTTACTGACTGGAATGAAAGATTGGGAATTCTGGCTGGATTTTCCTCCTAAGTCTTAAATTTCTAAAAAAAAGTCGTCAAAGATAACTTTTACAGACTAGGGTACAGTGGATAGTGCTTGGCATAGCTCACCAAAATCCAGACACCTGGATAATTGGTCTGTGGACACAAGTTTATGTGCCACCACAGCAACTATGGACATTCAAAAAAATTAAATAATCTGGTATTTAATGTCAACAACACTGGGCATGAAACAATCACGTTCTTCTGAACCCATCTCGTTAACTAATTTTGTTATTATCTTACACATTCTGGACTGCAAGTGATTTCTGACTCACATCCCATAACTGCCCTTCAAACTTCTCACTTCAGTGGGTCAGAGGGATGTGAAGTAAATGCTGGCCATAACCTTGCTTTGTGAATGAATACATCCAATCTGTGCTGATTTCTGACAGTGATGCGCTGGCCCTGGCATTTTGTTTGGCCTGCTATGTTCAGTTTTTATACACTGTGATGGAACTAAACAATAATGTCTCAGACAAGATGGCACAGTATCAGGATTGAATGGCATCCACTTAGATCAAAGATGCAGAGAAATTTCTTAAGTCAGAGGGAGATAAAGCTGTGGAATTTGTTGCCACAAGCAGTTGTGGAGACCAAGTCATTGGATGTATTTAAGGCAGAGATTGATAGGTTTGTGCTTAGTCAGGATACCAAAGATTGTGCAGAGAAGGCCGAGCAGTGGGCCTGAGTGGGAAAATGATTAAATGGTGGGGCAGACTTGATAGGCTAAATAACCTAATTCTGATCCTATGGGATGACATGGTTGGCATAGCGGTTAGTGCAATGTCTTTACAGAGCCAGCGATCAGGACTGGGTTTCAAATCCCACGTTGTCTATAAGAAGTTTGTACGTCCTCCCTGTGTCTACGCGGGTTTTTCCCCAGGGACTCTGGATTCCTCCCATTGTTGGAAATGTATGAGGGTGTAGGTTAATTGGGCAGGCAGCATAGACTCATGGGCAAAAATGGCCTGTAACTGTGCTGCATGTCTAAAAAAAAATCCTGTAACAGTACCATTCATGAGGGAATTAATTAAATAAAAACAAAATGATTTTTTGAAAGAAAGAGGGGTAAAACAGCTCAGGAATTGGTAGTTGGGAGCTTAATATTAAAGGGAGAAAAAGGACATACCACAAAAGGTGTGGTGATGGTGGGGTCGGCGGGGGCGGGGGGGGGGGGGGTGGCATGGGGTGGGGACAGAGACAAGCGCAACCAGAAGGAAGAGATTTGATTCTGTAGTCAATGTGACACAGCTAGAGGGAAAGAGACCCTGTGTTGCTGCCAGTCAGAAGGTGAGCATCCACAGTTCCAAGTAACAGACTGTGACTACTGACTTGATGTATTGCTTTTTTTGTACTACATACAACTTAATAAATATGTTTTCCTTATACAGTAAAATCCCCTTTATCTGGAATTCAAGCAACCGGCAATAAAATTGCAGAAAACAAATAGGTAAAACATAAAATAAGTTTTAAATTGGTGCCCCCTAGCAGTCAGTTTGCCAATCCATGTAACATGCAGTCTCAAGCAACCACAAATTCACTTATCCGGCATCTACCATAGGTGTCGGATACCAGGGTTTTTACTGTAATAAGTGAATATATCCATAGCGTCTTGTTTAGTCAACTATTCTCTCTCACATGCTCATTAACAACCCCCTTTCTGCCAATTCTCTTGCCATCCATTTACACTAAAGGTAATTTACCATAACCACTTAACCTACCAATCAGCATATCTTCAGGATGTAAGAAGAAAACTAGAATGCCCAGGCAAAACTCAAACAGCATAGGCTAGAAGCACTCAGCAGGTCAGGCAGCAACTGTGGAAAAAGAAATCAAATTAACATTTCAGGTCAAAGACCCTTGCACTCATCTCTTTCTTCAGAGAAAAAAAACCACACTGGACCATTGCAACATTTTGTGAGCTGGTCCCAGAAGATCTTCTTTCATAATCTACAACTGCTTGACTCTCCTATCCCTTAACTCTAACACTGAAGATTACAGTAGAAATCCGAAAATCCAGACTGCTTGGGGATTGGGTTGGTCCAGATTTTCAGATTTTCCAGATTCTTGCTCAGTACTTTTAAAATGTAATAAATATAAATAGAGAAGAGATGAACAAGAAAATATGATAGTTTATTCAACAGCAAATACAGCATACTTCATTTATGAAAACAAGCAGTTTTAAAGAAAAATTAAGTGTCACTTGCTGCCGCTGTGCATCTGTGGCACTTACTCATGCATGCATGCACAAAAAAGCCTGCTAAATTGAAAAAAATTGAGAGTTCTAGAAATGGACTGTTCTCTCAAAAAAAAAATTTCATGTTTGTAAATTATGTTGCCTTTACTCTGTACCAATCGATCTTCTTCTATGTAACACTGCACTCCTGTACTGTTACTTGTGAATGGGAACAGGGAGAATCTACCAACTATACAAACAGCACCAAAGGTCAGGATTGATCTTTGGTTGCTGGAGCTAAAAGACAGAAGTACTACCTTTTGCACCACCATGCTGCCCTGGAATATGCTGGCACAGCACAAATATCACTTCAAACTACACTTGGGAATCCCAATTTATCACTCAGTGAACTGCTTAAAAAGCTGGAAAAGACAGGCCGATTCTTCCACTAAAGTTATTTGATATGGTCAATTTCTTCTATTGTTTTGTAGGTATCTCAACACAAAACATGTCAAGGACCACAAGAAGACCATTTTGGAACAGTAGCACTGAAGATCTGTGGCACAGGTTCGTGCTTCAAGTTAATTATTGAATTAAACACATCTGCAGATTGGAGTAATTCCACCTTTTACAAAGCCCATTCTTGGGACATTTTAATGTACTGTACACAACAAATTTTCTAAAGCAGTGGTACATATTAAAACTAGTTCAAAGATCTGGAAGCTTAAAAGAAATAAAACATATTATTGCCAACCAACCAATGAATAAATGCAATAATGAAAATGAATAATATTTCATACAATTATTAATTTAAGCAATCATTTGTTTTGGACATGGACATTTACAGGGTGTAGGCTCTGTCTAGATCTATAAAGTGTCATCAAAAAGATGGAGAAATTAAATTCAAACTCAGTACAATAAAACATTGAAATAGGTTATTACTTCAAGGGAACAGCCTTTCACTCACAGATTAGAAGCTTCAGTAAAACACCAAATGGCGTGCCATTTCTTCTTGAGAATACCTTTTGATTGATTATTTAAAGGATGTTCTGAAGCCCCGCTGAATAATTTATTCAAAACTGTCTCCTTATACAAGATGCATTGGTGATGTAGCAGTCTAATTATCAAACTATCAACACAGAGATCCAAGTTTTAATCCCACCCTGGCAATTGTGAAATTTAGTTTCAGTTAATGTTAGAAAAATAACAACTAGTAGGTGACCACAAAAATTACAGAATTATTGTAAATACCCTTATGGTTCACTAATGTCCTTCTAAGAAAAAAATTGATGCCCTTCCCTGGGCATGGTCCATAAATCACTGCAGACTAACCCCACAGAGTGATTCTTAAAAAGTCTAACAAGCCACTTGCACGATTATCACTATGTTCCAATGGAGAAATTGAAGGACTGTGACAATTTGAAAATGGATGACCATCACCACCACCTTCTCGTGAAATCACATTTAAATAATAAGCTATATATTAATACTAAGAACAATATAATCTCTTGTTCTTCTTTGGCTTGGCTTCGCGGACGAAGATTTATGGAGGGGGTAAAAAGTCCACGTCAGCTGCAGGCTCGTTTGTGGCTGACAAGTCCGATGCGGGACAGGCAGACACGATTGCAGCGGTTGCAGGGGAAAATTGGTTGGTTGGGGTTGGGTGTTGGGTTTTTCCTCCTTTGCCTTTTGTCAGTGAGGTGGGCTCTGCGGTCTTCTTCAAAGGAGGTTGCTGCCCACCAAACTGTGAGGCGCCAAGATGCACGGTTTGAGGCGTTATCAGCCCACTGGCGGTGGTCAATGTGGCAGGCACCAAGAGATTTCTTTAGGCAGTCCTTGTACCTTTTCTTTGGTGCACCTCTGTCACGGTGGCCAGTGGAGAGCTCGCCATATAACACGATCTTGGGAAGGCGATGGTCCTCCATTCTGGAGACGTGACCCATCCAGCGCAGCTGGATCTTCAGCAGCGTGGACTCGATGCTGTTGACCTCTGCCATCTTGAGTACTTTGACGTTAGGGATGTAAGCGCTCCAATGGATGTTGAGGATGGAGCGGAGACAATGCTGGTGGAAGCGTTCTAGGAGCCGTAGGTGGTGCCGGTAGAGGACCCATGATTCGGAGCCGAACAGGAGTGTGGGTATGACAACGGCTCTGTATATGCTTATCTTTGTGAGGTTTTTCAGTTGGTTGTTTTTCCAGACTCTTTTGTGTAGTCTTCCAAAGGCGCTATTTGCCTTGGCGAGTCTGTTGTCTATCTCATTGTCGATCCTTGCATCTGATGAAATGGTGCAGCCGAGATAGGTCAACCTTTGTTGACCTCACCAAAGCCTTCGACACCGTGAGCAGGAAAGGGCTTTGGCAAATACTAGAGATAATCTCTTGTAGATTTAATATAAAATGTGATGCTATGAAAATACAATAAAATTTTACAATGGAACAAGTAAACGGTAAACAATATACTGTAATTATGTGAAAGGCTTCCTTGAAGGTTTATGGTCTATAAATTGGATCATGCCGCAGATTTTACCTGGAGTAAATCACATCAGTGATCATTTCTGAGTGAGATCATGCCAATCAGAAAATTAGACTGGACACTTCAGTTATAATCCATTAAAGTGTCAGGTTAAGATCTAAGAAAATTATTCATTAAGCCACACACATTCAAAGTTATTGTCAGAGTACATACAATGTATCACATACAACCCTGAGATTCTTTCTCCTGTGGGCCAGGCAGATTTTCTACTTATTGGTAGTGCAAAAAACTGTAGTCAAGAAAAGATGCTTATACGTATACAATAGAGAGAAAAATAAACAAAGAACTGACTGTGCAATACAGAAGATATATATTCAATAATAAATAATGTGCAAAGTAAGAGGCCTGAAATGAGTTTCTCAACGAGTTTGTTGAGCCTCTCATAATAGCAGCTTTCAATTCCAGAGAATGACTGACATTAAATAGTCACCAAATAAACAATATGCTGTGTTCTTAGAGGCCATTTGAAGAGTCATTTTAATGTCCACATGATAAAGTTTCTCTAAAATACAAACAAAACTGCTGAACCATGTTACAAAGACGTTAAACTAATAAGATGTGTTTTGAAGGAAATAACTAATGAGAAAGCAACGTTATATTTGCCTCCATGATTACGTGAGATTAACATGGCAGATGAATTTGAGATGCTAACTGACCCTGGAGAAGGAATCAGGTACACTTGGGAAAACCCTCTTCCCCATGGTCTCCCTCACTGCCATGTTAGCCTGCCAGTTTTCCTGGCATTGTCATAGAAACATAGGAACATAGGAAGTAGGAACAGGAGTAGGCCAAAAATGGCCCATCGAGCCTGCTCCGCCATTCAATATGATCATGGCTGATCTAATTTATGACCTAACTCCACCTACCTGCCTTCTCCCCATATCCCCTAATTCCTCTATCATGTAAAAATTTATCTAACCGAATTTTAAATGTGTTTAATGAGGCAGCCTCAACCACTTCCCTGGTTAGAGAATTCCAAACATTCACTACTCTCTGGGAAAAATTATTTTTCCTCATCTCTGTCCTAAATCTACTCCCCCGAATCTTGAGACTGTGTCCTCTCGTTTTAGTTTCCCCAGCCAGCTCAAAACACCTTCCTACATCTATCCTATCCATACCCTTCATAATCCTATATGTTTCTATAAGATCTCCTCTCAGTCTTCTGAACTCGAGCGAATACAATCCTAGACGATTTAATCTTTCATCATAAGTCAACCCCTTCATCCCAGGGATCAACCTAGTAAACCTCCTCTGGACCATCTCCAAAGCCAGTATATCCTTCCTCAAATATGGAGACCAGAACTGGATACAGTACTCCAGGTACGGTCTCACCAGTACCTTATACAGTTGCAACATTACCTCCCTACTCCTGAATTCAATTCCTCTAGCGATGAAGGCCAACATTCCATTTGCCTTCTTAATAACTTGCTGCACCTGCAACCTAACTTTTTGCCATTCATGCACAAGCACTCCCAAGTCACTCTGCACAACAGCATGCTGTAGTTTTTCACCCTTTAAATAATATTCAGCTCTTTTATTTTTCTTGTAAAAGTGGATAACCTCACACTTACTAACATTGTACTCCTTCTGCCAGATCTTTGCCCACTCATCCAGCTTAACTATATCCCTCTGCAGACTCTCCACATCCTCATTATAATTTGCTCTTCCACTCAATTTGGTGTCATTCGCAAACTTGGCTACACCACATTTTGTCCCCTCCTCCAAGTCATCAATGTAAATGATGAACAGTTGTGGGCCTAACACTGACCCCTGCGGCACCCCACTTACCAATCTCTGCCAACCTGAAAAACTCCCATTTATCCCGACTCTCTGCCTCCTGTCAGACAACCAATTTTCAATCCAGGGCAATATATTTCCCCGGACTCCACTTTCCTGTAACTTACTGATAAGTCTCTTGTGTGTGGCACCTTATCAAACACTTCCTGGAAATCCAAATATACAACATCAACCTGTTCCCCTCTATCCACCGCACCCATTATATCCTCAAAGAATCCTAACAAGTTTGTCAAACAAGATCTTCCCTTTCTAAAAGCATGCTGCATTTGCCTGATTGAACCCTTACGTTCCAAAAGTTTCACTATTTCATCTTTAATGACGGCTTCAAGCATTTTTCCAACTACAGACGTCAAGCTAATTAGACAATAATTTCCAGTCTTCTGCCTACATCCCTTCTTAAAAAGTGGCGTGACATTTGCTGTTTTCCAGTCTGCCAGGACCTGCCTAGAATCCAAGGAATTTTGGTATATGACCACCAATGCATCAACTATAACTTCTGCCATTTCCTTCAGAACCCTTGGATGCATATAATCATAACCAGGTGATTTGTCTGGCTTTAGTCCCATTAGTTTCTCCATCAGTACTTCCTTTGTAACAACTATTTTATCAAGGCCCTCCCCAACATTCGCATCCTTAACTCCACACTTGGGCATGCTGGATGTGTCTTCCACCGTGAAGACTGACACAAAATATTTGTTCAATGCCTCGGCCGTTTCCTCATTTTTTGCTACCAGTTTTCCTTTCTCATCCTCCAAGGGTCCTATGTTAACTCTGGCCACCCTCTTCTGTTTCATATATTTATAAAATTTTTTGCTTTCTGTTTTTATATTTTGTGCCAATTTACTTTCATAATCCTTTTTCCCATTTCTTATTATCCGCTTTGTAACCCCTTGTTGACTCTTAAAGTTATCCTAATCTTCCAGTTTCCCACTGCTCTTTGCAGCTTTGTACACCTGCGCCTTCAATTTTATACTCTCCTTTATTTCCTTTGTTAACCCCGGTTGATTTTCCCTCCCTTGCTGCCTTTTTTCCTGACCGGAATATATTTTTGTTGAGCATTACAAAATATTTCTTTGAAAATCTTCCACTGTTCCTCAACTGTTTCATCAATTAGCCTGTGCTCCCAGTCCACTCTGCCCAATTCCTCCCTCATTCTATGGTAGTCACCCCTGTTTAAGCATAATATATTAGCTTTAGATCTAACTATCTAACTATCTAACCCCTTCCATCTGAATGAGAAATTCAATCATACTATAATCACTATTTCCCAGATGGTCTCTGACTATTACATCATATACTCTACCTATCTCATTGCACAACACCAGATCCAGGAGAGCATGTTCTCTTGTTGGTTCCTTAACATGCTGCTCAAGAAAGCTATCGCGGATGCATTCTATGAAGTCCTCTTCCAGACTCCCACGACCAACTTGATTTTCCCAATCTATGTGAAAGTTAAAGTCCACCATGACTACTGCCGTATCATTATTACATGCCTCACTTATCTCTCTATTTATTTCCTGTGCCACTAAACTATTGTTATTTGGTGGGCGATAGATAACACCCACCAATAATTTTTTCCCTTTGTTATTCTTTATCTCTACCCAAATGGACTCAACATTATGCTCTTTAGATCTTATATCATCCCTCACTATTGCCTGGAGCTCATCTTTTATTAAGAGTGCAACTCCACCTCCCTTACCATCTTGTCTATCTCTTTGCACCACCTGATACCCTTGAAAGTTTAATTCCCATTTAGGGTCACCTTGTAGCCATGTTTCCGTGATGGCTACCAAATCATAGGCATGGGTACCGATTTGCGCCTCAAGTTCACTAACCTTATTTCTAATACTGCGGGCATTCAGATAAAGGGCCCTTATGCTCTTTGTCCTTTTAATATCTAGTGACTTCTGTAATCTTTTCTTTTGATTTTTCTGCCCACTATTTTTCTTTGTAATTTTCTTAACACTATCATTGACCCGAAAACTCACTGCACCATCTGATTTTTTACTTTCTCCTCCCAACATTATTTTTCCTATTTTACTTTTCCTGGCCATTTCTTTATCTTCCCTACCTATCACTCAGGTTCCCATACCCCTGCCAAATTAGTTTAAACCTTGCCCCACTGCTGTACCAAACATACTTGCCAAAATGTTGACACCTTTTGAATTTTGGTGCAACCCGTCCTTCTTGTAAAGATCATGCCTTCCCCAAAAGAGATCCCAATGATCCAAAAAGCCAAATCCTTGCCCTGTACACCAGCACCTCAGCCACACGTTCATTTTCCTTATCCTTACATTCTTTTCATCACTTGCATTTGGAACAGGTAGTAATCCCGAGATCACCACCCTAGCGTTCCTGTCTTTCAGATTTTGTCCCAGCTCACTGTAATCCCTTTTCATTATCTCCTCCCAAGACATCAGGCTGCTCTCCCTCTCCTCTCAGAATTTTTGGACCTGATTTGTGATATCTCATACTCTTGCACCAGGGAGGCAGCACACCATGCGGGTATACTTATCTGGCTCACAGAACCTCCTGTCTGTACCCCTGACAATGGAGTCCCCAATAACTACTGCAGTTCTCCTTTTCTTTTTCTTTTGCACTACTCTGCCAGGTTCATTGCCATTGACATGGTTCCCGTGGCCTTCTTCTGCCCAGTCATCTCCCTAAACAGAATCCAGCACAACATAACTGTTGCTGAGTGGGATAGTCACTGGTATGCTCTCTGTTTTTCTCGCTTTTTTCTTTCCTCCCCTGATGGTTTCCCACTTACCTGACATGGGTTTTGGAGTATTTATCGCCCTGAATATTGAGTCGATTAACTCCTCACTCTCCCTTACAAGCTGCAGATCATCAATCTGCAACTCCATATCCCTAATTTGGTCCCTTAGTAACTGCATCTCAGTACACCTGGTGCAGATGTGGCCATTTGGGAGGGTGGAGGTCACCCATTGTTCCCATATCTGACACCCAGTACAGAGCACTAACCCTCTGACTCTGAATACGAAGGCAAATAAGTCAGCTTACCTTTTCTCCTTGCCTGCTTACTCACTGAGCCGCTCCTCGCTGGCCGCTCCCTCCCCTTTCATTCCATTTATTGGCCCCTTGACCAATTAACCCCGTCACTTTCACCAAGCTCCTCCTCCTCCGATTCACAGCCCGACTCTCTCCAAGCTCCTCCTCCGACTCCCAGTCGAATCAATGCTTTTAAGAGTTGATGACCACAATTGTTTTGCAGAAGTGTAGCTGAAGTTGTGATACAATGATGCAACTCCAACCGGGAACAATGCTAATGCTCCATCAGCCATACTGAAGGCCTCACAGCACTTGTTTCTTCCTCAACAACAGACCCAACCAGTACAACTCCACCAGCACCATACTGCACCTGGCAGAATTTGTTCTCACCCTAAATAAATTCTCCTTTAATTCATCCCCACTTACTTCAAGACAAAGGGGAAGCCATGGCTTCCTCATGGGACCCAGCTATGTTTGCCTTTTTGTTGGCTATGTGGAGCAATCCATGCCATGCCTGCAAAGCTAAGGGTCCTCAACTCTTCTTCCACTACATTGATGACTACATTGGTGCTGCCTCATGCACCCAAATGAGATTGTCAACTTCATCCACTTTGCTGCCAATTTACACTCCAAGCTCAAATTCACAGTCCATCTCCAGCAACATTCCTCTTTCTTGATCTCTCTTTAGCTCCATCTTGGGAGACCTATTCTCACAGACATTTTCACAAACCCTGCCAACTCCCATATTTACTTCAACTACATCTCAATTCCTCCATCAGCATCACATATCTACCAGGATGAGGATCTTCCATGTGAGAAGATCCAAAGTGTCCTCTTTCTACAAAGAAACATGGCTTCCCTTCCATTACCATCAACTTGGTCTTCACCTGCATGTCCTCCATTTCCTGCATATCTGCCCTGGCCCCCTCTGCCTCCAGTCGCAACAAAGACAGGATCCTTCCTTGTCTTCATCTACACTGCACCAGCCTCCGCATCCAACATCTCATCCTCTACAATTTCTGCCACTTATGATGTGATCCCAATATCAGTCAAATCTTCCTCTTTCCTTCCCTATCCATCTTCCAGAGGCACCATTCCCTCTTTGTCTCCCTTGTACACTCATCCTTCCCACCAATCACCACCTTGGCACTTACACCAGTGATCACAGGAAGTGATACACTTGTGCTCACACCTCCTCTCTCACCACCATTTGGGTTCCCAAACAGCCTTCCAAAGTGAAACATTATTTCATTTGAATCTGGAGGAGTCATCTAATGCACCTGTGCTCCCATTGTGGTCTCCTCTACAATGAAGAGACTGGACACCGACTGGAAGATCGTTTTGTTGAACATCTTCGTCTGTCCGCTACAATAGCATAGATCTCCCAAAGGCCACATGCACTTCCCAACTGAGATCACCTGCAAATTAGAGGAACAACATCTCACATTCTGCCTGGGCCCCTCCCACCAGATGGCATTAACAGTGACTTCCTATCAGGCCACCCCCATCCCCTGTCTCTCTCAATCCCTAAACCTATGTCTTTTCTCCTGCTCCTTACCCCTTGTCTCTTTCTCTTTCCCTCTTTCCTCCTGCTCTGCACTCAAAGAGTGACCCTCTCCCCCAATCAATTCTCAACTTTTTTCTCCTACCTTCCTATCCATGTCAACCTATATAGCTTCTTCGGTGTAAGCCTGTACTCCTCCCCCTGCCCCTTCTTCTCTCCTCCATCTACCTTTTCATTTGAGCATCTGCCAGCTTTTTGCTCAAACCTTGATGAAGGACTCAGACTCGAAACATTAATTGTATATCTGCGCCTCCTCTGGAAATTGAGTGACCTGCTGAGTTTCTGCAGAACTGTTGTTTTAACCAATTTGTGGAACCCAATTTGGTATTTGCACTACTTGCAATAAAAATGTTTAAGTTTAACTTAGATTAGTTTCATTTATTTATATAGCACATTTTAAACAACTCACATTGACCAAAGTGCAGTACAGATAATAAATTACATCTTAACTTAAGCAGCTATTTAAAGTTTAGAAATGTACATACAACATGGTAACAATTAACAATCACCTCAAAATGCTTGCAAATAAAAACACAACTTCAGTCTGGATTTAAAAGAGTTAAAGAGTTATTTGATGGAATGTTGTTCCACAGTTTGGGGGCTGCTATCGCGAAGGCGCGATCTCCCTTGTTTGTGATTTGAGCGGGTAACAACCAAGCACCTTAAATTGGCTGATCTGAGGGGTCTTGAAATGGAGTAGAGTGTTAGGAGATCGGTGATGTAGGAGGGGGCTAGCCCATTAAGGGCTTTGTAAACAAACTGGAGAACTTTAAAATCTATTCTGAACCTTACTGGCAGCCAGTGGAGAGAGGCCAGAATAGGGATGACATTCCTGTCAGGAGCCTTGCTACAGCATTCTGTACCAGTTGCAGATGGGATAATGACAATTAATTCCCGTATATAGAGAGTTAGAGTAGTCTAAATGGGAGAAAATGAGAGCAGGGATAACTTTCTCAAGGTCTTTCAGTGACAGGAATGATTTGATTTTGGCAATAGTAAGGAGCTGGTAAAAGCTATCTTTTACTACTGCATTGTCTTGTTTGTCAAATTTGAAGGTGGAATCAACTCCAAGGGATTTGATCAGGTTGGATAAGTTACCAAGGGTATTGGAGATCTTTTTGGTGGAGTTTGGTGGGGGGGGGGGGGGGGTGAAATAGGATGATCTTGGATTTGCCTTCATTTAGCTGCTGGAGGTTTTGAGCCACCCAGCACTTTATGTCCTTTAGAAAGTTGATGAGGCTGGTTATTTTTGCTTGGTCATTGGGCTTCAGAGGGAGATAGAGCTGAGTTTCCTCAGCATAGCAGTGGAAGGATATGGCGTGGTGAAGCATGTATAAAGAAAAGGAAATGGGGCCCAGAAAAGACCCTCGTGGGACCACGCAGGAAATGGTAGCAGAGGACGACGAAAATTTCCCCAAGTTGATGGAGAAAGTCCTAAGATAAGATTTAAACCAGTTCAGGGCCATGTTATCAAGACCAACCCTCTGCTGGAGGCTACCTATTAAAATAGCGTGATCCACAGTATCGAATGTTGCACAAAGGACCAGAAGAATTAGAATAGTGGAGTGCCCTGAGTCAGTGGCGAGGAACAGGTCATCATATTCTCTTAGCATACAATGCTTTGTTTAACACAAGAATGAAGGTAATACATAATTTCTAACTATTTATTTCCAGCACAAATATATTGGATTTCTAGTTATGCTGGATCAAAGAATTTGCCCGTAATTTAAAGTGGTGTGGCGCTGGGTGCAGCTGAAGAAAGCACAGCCACCACGTTGAGGGTCGTTAGCGACTGTGTTTATTTGAATTTGGCACATGCCCCTTTAAGGGCAGCGTTGGTTCAGTCACCAGATGCGTGATGACATAATAAACGCTGCCTGGGGCATGTGCTGAGCGGGAGGTTTGAGTGAGGAAGAACCCCCGACAGCGCCATCTTCCTAGGGCTGCCCCGCCACGTGGCATTACACACGGGGCCAGTTCATCCTGACAGAGTGCGCTGCCACACAGCCCCCCCCCCCCCCAAACAGGCTACACGTCCCGCCGCTTGGGCATGGCCATCTGTACTGGTTGCGACAAGTCCAAATGGGCTGCCCTCAGGAGGTCCACCGTGAAAAGTTCCTCCCTCCCCCCCAACGTCCAGAGTGAAGGTTCCGCCTGATCGGTGGAGGACCTTGTATGGACCCTCGAACGGGCGCTGCAGCGGTGCTGCATGCGGTCCTCTCCAGACGAACACAAACTGGGCAGAGTTGAGTTCTTTGGGGCAATGGACAGGCTGGGTGCCATGGCATGAAAGATGGGGGAGCCATGAAGGCCAGTGTCTTGTGGAGATCCACCAGCAGGTTCGCATCCTTGGGTGCCATGTCGTGTTGTGGGCCGATTAACTCGCCGGGCAGGAAAAGTGGTGCACCGTATACCAGTTCTGCCGCCGAGGCTTGCAAGTCCTCCTTGGGTGCCATACTCATCCCGAGGAGGACCCAGGGTAGTTCATCCGCCCAGTTGGGGCCGGTGAGTCTAGCCCTGAGCGCGGACTTCAGGTGCCGATGAAACCTCTCCACCAACCCATTGGACTGTGGGTGGTAGGCCGTGGTGTGGTGGAGTTTGACTCCCAGGAGTTACGCCATCTGGGCCCAAAGTGCGGATGTGAACTGGGCACCCCTGTCGCTGGTGATGTGTGCCGGGACCCCAAATCGGGCGATCCACTGACTGATCAGGGTCCTGGCGAACATCTCCACAGAGGATTCTCTGATGGGGATAGCCTTGGGCTATCTCGTGGCTCAGTCCATAAGGAGATAACGCACCTCTATGGACACCGGGAAGGGGCTGACGACATCAACATGGATGTGCTGGAACCTCCGCGCCGCCGAGTCGAAATGCTGGATTGGAGCCTGTGTGTGCTGGTGAACCTTGGAGGTCTGGCACCTGGTGCAGTTCCTAGCCAACTCCACCACCTCTTTCTTAAGCCCGTGCCACACGAAGCAATCCGCAACCATCTGCACAGTCGTCTTCACTGCGGGGTGAGTGAGGTTGTGAATCAAGCTGAAGACTCTCGCCCTCCAATGCGGTGGGACTACCGGATGCGGCGTACCTGTTGATACGTCGCAGAGCAACATGTCCGGGCTGTTGGGTAACTGGACATTGAGGCCTGAGATTGGAGTCCGGAGGGCTTGTGTCTCTGTGTCGGTTCGCTGGGCCTTGGAAAGTTGCGTATAGTCCAGGCCGGGGGCAAGGGTGTTGATGGCCGGGCACGAGAGTGCGTCTGCTACCACATTGTCCTTGCCTGCCCTGTGCCGGATGTCGGTGGTGAACTTTGACACGTAAGAGAGGTTGCGCTGTTGCCTGGCTGACCACGGGTCTTTGGCCATCGCCAGTGCCTGGGTGAGGAGCTTGTGGTCTGTGAAGACCATGAAGGGTCTGTCCTCTAGGAAGTAGCGAAAATGGCAGATGACTAAGTACAGCGCCAGGAGCTCTCAGTCGAAGGTACTGTATTTGAGCTCCGGCAGGCGCAGCTGATTACTGTAAAAGGCCAGCAGGTGCCAATGTCCATCAAGCCTTTGCTCCAGAACTTCCCCAACTGCCATGGCTGAGGCATCCATGGAGAGCATCATGTGCACCTCCGGACGTGGGTGCACCAGTAGCGTCATGTGGCAAGGGCCTCCTTCATCGCCCTGAAAGCCTTGTCTGCCTCTTCCGACTAGGATAAAGTATTTTCCTTGGTGACGATCAGCGTGAACAGTGTCCACATAGTATGGGAGGCCCTGGGGATAAATCAATGGTAAAAGTTTACCATCCCCATGAACTCCTGCAGGCCTTAAAGGGTAGAAGGTTTGGGAAAATGTTGGATGGCCGCCACCTTTTCCGGCAACGGAGCGGCCCCAGCCGCTAAGATGGTGTGCCCCAGGAACTGCAGTAACTGCTTGGCGATCTGGCATTTGGCTGCATTGACCGTGAGGCCAAAATACGCCAGCCAGGCAAACAGGATGCAGAGATAGGCCTTGTGCTCCTCGTGGTTGCGACTGGCGATCAGGATATCATCTAGGTAGGTGAACACAAAGTCCAAGTCCTTTCCCACTGCGTCCATGAGGCGCTGCAATGTCTGGACCGTGTTCTTTAACTTGAAAGGCATACAGAGGAATTGGAAAAGGCCGAACGGGGTGATGATGCCTGTCTTTCCCATGCTGTCGCAATGCACTGGGATCTGGTGATATCCCTGAACAAGGCTGAATTTGGAAAGGACTTGCACGCCATGGAGGTTGGCCGAGAAGTCCTGTATTGGGGGAACGGGTACCTGTCGGGAGTTGTTGCGTCGTTCAGCCGTCGGTAGTCTCTGTAGGGTCTCCAGCCCCCAGACGACTTGGGGGGACCATGTGTAGCAGTGATGCCCAGGCACTGTCCGAGCACCGGACGATTCCCAGCTCTTGAAGCCTGGAAAATTCCTCCTTTGCCTGTTGCAGCATTTTGAGTGGCAGAGTACTCATCTCTGGTGGTGGCGACGTCAGCAATTTCCAGCTTGCAGGCGTTTTCAGTGTCCAATCACACAGAGTGGAACGTGTGCGCATTGACCTCTTGCCCTTCATATCAACCAGCAAGCCATGAGCTCTCAGGAAGTTAGCCCCCAACAGTGCAGTGCCCACCGAGGTCAGCACGAACCTCCAGTGGAATTTTTCCTTGCCGATCTGGATCTGCATCCTGCAGGTACCATAGATCTTGATGGTAGAACCATTGGCCGCCCACAGGTTTGGACCGTGAGATTGGGTGCAAATCTCTAGGGTTGTGGGGGGTAGGATGCTTAACTCGGCCCATGTCCACAAGGAAACACCGGCCGGTGGATTTGTCCTTGACACGAAGGAGGCTGTTCATGTGGCCAGCCTTCACAGCCATCAACGGTGGCTGGCCTGGTCATTTCCCTGAAAATTGCAGGGTTGTCAGCACTTATGGGCTTGCGCTCCCCAGCGCTAGAGATAAAAGCACCAGGTTGAATGGCTCTTTTCCGGCTTGTGCTTGGGGCGGCTTGAGGTTGGCTCGTTCCTGGTCATGCAACCTGGTTGAGGGCTGCCTGGTTCTCCCTCCGTGCGCCAGAGGGCATCCGCCCGGGCTGTGGCTTTACGAGGATCCATGAAATCCTTGTTGGTCAGGTGTAGCTGGATATCCTCTGGCATCTGCTCAAGGAAAATTTGGCAGAAGAGGAAACAGGGCTTATGATCCTCTGCCAGGGCCAGCATTTCATCCATCAGTGCTGAGGGGCTGCGGTCCCCAAGCCCATCCAGGTGCAGGAGCCTGGAAGCTCGTTGCTGGGGGTTGAGGCCAAATGTCCCAAGGAGCAAATTCTTGAGGGCGGTATATTTACCCTCAGCCGGTGGGTAATGGATGAGGTTGTCCACTCTAGCTGCTGTCTTGATCCAGCGTGCTCACGACGTGGTAAAACATCGTGGCGTCCCCCGAGATGTTTCAGAGCCGGAACTGTGCTTCCGCCTGCCCAAACCACATACGTGGGCGATGGGTCCAAAAGGGAGGAGGCTTGATCGCTACGCGTTAATTTCTGCCGAAGCCATGTTTCAGAGTCCAGGAAAACATCTGGGCTTGTCGGGGTCACCAATGTGGAGCTGGGTGCAGCTGAAGAAAGCACAGCCACCTGTTGAGGGTCATTAATGACTGTGTTTATTTGAATTTGGCACATGCCCCTTTAAGAGCATCCTTGGTTCAGTCACCAAGAGCGTGGTGACGTCATAATCGCTGCCTGGGGTGCACACTGAGCGAGAGGTTTGAGTGAGGAAGAACCCCTGATGGTGCCATCTTCCCAGGGCTGCCCCGTCACGTGGCGTTACAAGCAGGGCCGGTTCGCCCTGAGAGACTGCGTTGCCACAGTGGTTTAAAATCTACTTAGAGATTTAAGAATAAAGGAATCCATTCTGACACTTGTTTTACTATAACTAGATTCCAATTTTCGTTTGACTCTATCTGGTCTGCATGAATACTTTGTTTTAATGCCAAATTTCATCAAAAGATTACTGACCAATGAATAATACTAATAAAACTGATCTGAACGAATTAAAGCTACATTAAAACAGTGGATTTTGCTCAAAAAAATAAAGTTTATGCAAAGAAAAATACAGAATACAATACCATTTCAGTCATTCTGGATGAGTATTTCCAATAGTTGATCAGTATGTTTGTTAAGGGATTAAGGTGAGAAGTTTGCTGAGGGCTATGTTTTATTGATGATCCAGGTTTATAATGTAAAAATCGTGCACGTGTCTCAAATCTGAATGTAAGCATTTGAAGATAAATTTTCACACTGGGGACAAGATATAAATTTTAAACAAACCAAATATTTTCCGAATGTACAAATGCAAAATATTATTACACATGAGTAATGTTGCCATCTTGCCTCTGTTCCGGAGAGCTATTGATTAATACAAGATTAATAAATCATAACCAAAATTTTAGATGAAAGTTTATTTCAGAAACTGGTAACATCTGAAATAGATTGCAAAAATATCATACTTTCAAATTGCATTTTTTTTAAAGTAGTTAACAATGTACAGTTGGGAACAGAATTGAATGACCAACACCATATGAATGACCAACACCAGGGAGTATTGTAAAAGATTCTATTTTTGAGTCATCCAGAAGCGACTACTGATTAATACAGATTCCCTGCATTAGCCCAAGGTTTCAAGAAAGTCACAGTTATGCATTTTAAAAACAGTACCATAAACTTTCTTTCCTCCTATGCACCCCCCCCCCCCCCAGACAAGACAAGACAAGCTTTTGATTGACCATTTAAAGGGACATTAAAATGTGTATTGTTCAAAACAGGTTACAAGTTTTAATGGCTTGGCCAATCAAACCAAAACTGTCAAAACAGCAAGCCAGACTAATACATTAGCATTTAGATAGGGTCATTTAAACTAACGCATTGTTAACGTGAAGAAACGATAAACTGGTATCTGTCAAAACAAAAATACTTTATTCATAAACATTTCCCGCGCAGCTAACAGCTGTCTCAGTCCCTGCAACTGACAAACCTGTCAAACCACAAGATAGCATAGCACCACGCTCCAACAAGAGGTGCCAATAATGTCTCCCATTCACCACAACTCTTAATGTAACTTTTCCTCTTCTGATTTAAATGTGTTAATTAAATCTTGGAACCCATATGCATCTGACATGGATGTTACAGTGTACTAGTAATAAGACTTTCTAGACAGGAGTTCATCTGTTTGTAAGATATTCCACCTGCATTGAATTCGCCCATCGTTATTGAATGAAGATCTACCGGGACCAATGCCTGAAGAGGGCGCACAAAATCAGTGAACTGGTGTGGACTCAAAAAGCCAACATGGCCTGTTTCCGCTCCGTAAATGGTTATATGGTTATATAAACTTTCAACAATATTAACTATATATGTAAATGGCAGATTGATGTCAATCATTTACATTTCTTAAGAAAAGACAATGTTTGGTGTTAGCAAGGAGCTGTCAAATTATTCTTCAAATAAATGCAAAGATATTTGCTTATCAGCATATAAGATTTATTATGTCAAAATTAATATAAATGCCGTGCTATTTCACTGTGATCTTTGAATGAGATATTGGCAAGGGTGACATAGTCGACCTGACATCAATATCGCTCATTCTCGCTAGTGTGTCTTAATGCATGTGTTTTATACTCTGTGTGGTTCTGTGTGTATTTTTCTGTTTTTGACAGTGTGGACAATTACATTGGCTTAGTAAGGCAGGAGATCACTGGGAAAATCGCTTCTGATGAAGTAAGATGCCACAAGGAATCCAGAACTTTGGATGGAGTTGAAGTCACCTTAGGGACCCATGACTCCATGGCCAACACCCAGGAGCATTGTGGTCCTTCATATGAGGTAGATCTGGTTCCCTGCTGAGATCCACAAAAGAACCAGAATGCGAAGACAAGGTAAGAACAATAAGGATAGAATTGTACAAGGATAGAATTGTACTTTTTGTTGCATAGATTGTAACCACCTACAGGAAATTTTGTGAGAACTGTTTGGGAAACTGTTAGATTTGGAAATAATTACGACTGTTAGGGAAATTTCATAATTTAACTCAGAGACTAGTGATAAAAGTATAGTCTGAAAACTGTTTTGGAAATGGTTGATTTGCAAAATACCTATGTTTCATAGTTGGGGAAATTTTATTGGTTAAATCAGTTAAATACAGACTGATACAGAGAAAAAAACCATCTGAGATTCAGGGCAGGAAAATGGGACAAGCGATGGACAAAAGTGATGGAGGTACCACAATACAGCAAATGTGGTGTTTGCATCTAAACCATGGTAAAGACTGGATTTTTACAGAGTTAAAATGGATCTCTGAAGGCCATGTGTGAATAAGCATGGCCAGTGGGAGGAGGAACATGGAACACGAACGCTATAGCAGAGACATAGCAATTGATTTGGGAAAAAGCTGCAACTAAAAACTGCCACAATTAGATAATAAAAAGAAAGTACTTTTGGGGATTTCAATTACATGTCTGGCATATCAACCCTGACCATGCTTGGTAACCAAAGTGAAGCAAATAATGATTGGCAGCTCCCACCCTATCACCACCCTGTGCAGTATATATTTTTTTTAAATTCTGAAATTAAACTTTTTCTAGGAGTTACAGAAACTATTGCAACATGAAAATCTAAAAAGTTCTGTAGAGTTCACTTACACTTTCTTGTCCAGACCCCCACCTCGAGGAGAGATTTTTGCTATCTCTTCGTAACTGAGTTAACCCTTTGTTGTTCTGCCAGTCTATATGTGCATTTTAAGCGTATTTTTAAATGCTGTTTCATTTCCTATGCTGCATTGAGCCCACATTAAATGTTCTACTTGACAATCTGCAAAGATAAAACATGTTATTTATGGTTGTTAGACTGCAAGCATATAACGGCACAATTAAAGAATTTTGCCACTACACGGACAGTCTAAAAAGGAATGTGCAGGAATTTTGAGTCAATTCCTGCACTGTGATTTATCCTGCAGGACCTCTGCAACTCTTTGGAGGAAGCCGGCAGTGTAAATCGTACTGTAAAAATTTGTTGATTGTTTGTGTTGATACACCACTAGTCTACTGCAGGGGGCAACCTGTGGACCTGCAGAAGAGCACTGGAGGACAAAGCAACACACTGGCTGGCTGTCAATCAGCTGACCTGAATGGACCAAGCCCCACCCGGTCGACTGCCAGTCACCCTCTGGGATATAAGCTAGATCCGGTTCCTCGAAGTCAGTCTCAGAGCTTGCACAGCATTCTCACAGCCAGCTCTATGGAAGTTTATGTTGAATAAAGCCGTAGAACAGACTTTATGTTTGTGTGTCTGCTTTCTGTTCGATAGTGCAACACACTGTTATCCACTTTACTGCACGTCCAACCAACAGGACTTTTGCACTTGCAGTCTAAAAAGGCACCCACCACATGGCATAATTATATTAATTTTTTCTGTGATTTTCCTGATATTGCAGTCTAAAGACCATAATTGATAAAAACAAGCTGGTAATTAACAGTTCTTAAAATACATGCCAAAAAAAAACTTTTAGGCATTATAAAAAGAACTGATTTATCAGTGGCTTTTTTTCCCTCACTTCTGAAACTTTTCATACATTAATTCAGTTTTAGAAGGAGAACCATTGTCTGATCAATTTTTAAATAGAAGACATTTAACTACTTTGGAACTCTCTTTTTCAAAAGACAATGTAAGCAGGGAAGGGATTCAAGGCAGAGATGTCGTTTGCATCTCCTTGTTGAAGAGGTGCAAAGTTTCATGTTAATTACTTGGAGCAGACAATGCTTATGTCGATCTGTAGTAATCAGCGGAATCACAGGACAACTTTGCCAAATTTAAAAATGGTGGTTTTTTTTTGTATTTCAAGCCTAACAGCATGCTGTAGTTTTGATTTTTTTTTAAGGGGTTTCCAGGAGGAAAATCAGTTCTTCATTTGCTCGTTTCTGCCCCAAATGAGGACATTAAGAAGGGGTTCAGATTGAGCCATACATCATCAAATGTGTTGAGAGCATTTCAAAATGCTTGCTGCAGTGTAGATTTTTACCACGACTCTTTCTTCAACTCAGACAGCCAGCCTTGCTTTAGTTGAACGCATCAATTTTCCTTAGGATGAAGACACCTTAAGCTCAATCATAAGTTATCCTCGTGTTCCTGCAAACTGTCAAATGTAATGCAATCAAAGATAGTTGCATTGAAAATAAACAAGGAATGCCTGAATAGTTCCATTCCATTGAAATACAGCAACTCAGCAACAGAGACAAGATACCCAAGTAAAAAGGCAAAGAGCAAGTTTCTAGACACATGGGACCGTGAGAAAATTTAAAGATTAAAGAACTAAAAATTTATACTACCTTGACTCCTAGACAATAAATGAGAATGATTCGGGGGATATTGTCAAGATACAGCAGAGATGCAGTCGAGCTATGGAATAATTAGTTGAAATGAGTCAGGATGTGATAGTGAAGAACTGTACTTTTCCTATCGTCCTAAAGTTCTGCACAGACCCTTCCATTTTTTTTCACCATCTACATTTTTCACTTCATTCAGTCTGCATTCTTTTGCCTGTAAATGACAGGGAGCACTGAGAAGTCCCGGTGAGGGGTGGAGGAGGTGAGGGTGGAAAGAAACAAGCTACTTTACGGTTAGTTAGTCCACAGACCGGATTTGCCAGACATGTGATCAGTGCACTTACAGTAGAGGGATGCCTCTGCCACTGAGAAACAACAATGGGTATATGGGGATTGTGCCCTATCCCAATATTCAGTTCTAGATTATGCCAGCTGGCCAAATGTGCGTACCTGATATCTTTGTTACTTGATTATGTGCACAATGGTACCCACATTGGCAAGGAGGGAATGATAAATGTAAAATGTCTCACTGAAGACATGGTGCCATCCAAATTTTAGTGAAGCAGATGGAAATTTAAAAAACAAAGAAATGCTTCATGCCAACTACACAAAGTTGGTAAAGGAACACCATGCCAGCAGGAACATACCTCTTGCAAGGAGGCCATTTTTCATGTTTATAATTAGCCATTTTTTTGTTTATAATCAGATTTTACTGAATTATTGTGAGTACATTGCTGTAAATATTGCTTGATGATAGTACATTTTTTTTAAGTCGGTGGATTAAGGTTAACCCAACTACCAACAATACTGCTTTGATTGTTAAGACAATACTGCTTTGACAGTTGGTTAAGATTTTATTTTATGGCTTTGACTTTTACTTTAAAATTTTGTTAAGGGAAATAATTCCTGGCTATGGACTGCCTGAGGCACTGATTTCAGATAATGGTCCTCACTTTGATAAATGAAGAATTGTATAAGAAATTGAGGATCCTGCAGTGTTCCTGCTTCTCCCATTAAACTCAGGCAGCAGGGACAGTGGAATGTGCGAATGAAACATTAAAAAGTAAATGCGAAAATGACTGAGGAAGCCGGGCTAAAATTGGCTGAAAAATGCTACCCCGAGTATTGTTTAAAATGTTTAAACTGCAGGATAAGTCAGGGCTATCTGCTCTCGAAGTGATCCATGGATAACCAATATGGACACCTTGGGAGAAAATCCCACATTACCAGTAGGGATAGATTTATTATCATTAGGCGATGACATGAACCAACATTTGACTAATCTAAGACTTTTTCAAGTGGTGCATTCACAGGTATATCAAGCCCACCTAAAGGAGGGAAATCCAACAGAATTAAAGTGGTGAATGTTGGAATCTAGGGGTTAAAACATTATGAAATAAATGATTAATCAATAAGTTCATTTGTACTGCATGAGTCAGGGAAAGAGGAATGTGGCTAAGTGGCTGTCACAGCATGGAGCAAAGTTGGCTGAACAAAATTGGCTGCTCCCAAGATACAGGGAGAGGATATGCATAAAACGATTTAGGAGGAATGCTCAACTGAAGGAGGTGGGAAGTAGCACAGGAGACACAGGCCAGATCAGAACAAAGAATGGCCCACAAGAATCAAAGGGAATGGAAAACCAGTCTAGGAGGAAGATTAAGGCACGAGGAGGTGTTAAAGAGAACAGCAGAAATTGGCCAGACAGGGACCAAATGGTGATTAGAAATATCTGGGGATGAATTAATTTCAGATCTAAACAACAGGATAGTCTGGCCTGGAGGACTAACATGGGAATGCTACACCCCAGAAATCTGCAAAACAGGAGATGACTTGTGATAACCCTTATGCAAAAAGATCTAGCAGGGAAAACAACTTTTGTTCTGTGTGATAAGATTGACCTATATAAACTGTGCCAACTGGACAATAGGGGTCAGTCTCGGGGAGTAGCTCACTGGCAGGTGACCTATGAACTAACAGACTGACCCAGAGCTCTGTTAAGTTTTATTCTTGTGCTGTGCTGTGCTGTGTAATAAACTGACTGTTGAACCGAATACCTTCTCCTATCACTTCATTCAAAGAACGCGCTGGACTCAGACTACACATAGACTAAAATTAAGAGTAAGTTAAAGCCAGAGTCCGACAATTTGGTGACCCCGACGTGATGAAGATGGAGAAGTGACGGAAGAAAAAGATACGAAACACCGGTCGATTGTGGTGTGGTGATAACAACAAGTGACCATTCTACAAAGGGAGGTAAGCAGACGCCTGTTTAAACGAAGTTCTGCTATTGGCAAAGATACAATTGTGTGTTGTCACTACTCTGCAAAAGACCTAGTTAAAGACAAGAATAAAACAAAGGGGGTTGGAGTCCCCCTAGTAGAAGGGGGTTGGAGTCCCCCTAGTAGAAGGAGGTTGGAATCCCTCTACGGAGGTTGAGGTCCCTCGAAGAGAAGGAGGTTGGAATCCCTCTACGGAGGTTGAGGTCCCTCGAAGAAAAGGAGGTTGGAATCCCTCTACGGAGGTTGAGGTCCCTCGAAGAAAAGGAGGTTGGAATCCCTCTACGGAGGTTGAGGTCCCTCGAAGAAAAGGAGGTTGGAATCCCTCTACGGAGGTTGAGGTCCCTCGAAGAAAAGGAGGTTGGAATCCCTCTACGGAGGTTGAGGTCCCTCTAGGAAAAGGTTGGAATCCCTCTAAGGAGGTTGAGGTCCGGTTGGAATCCCTCTAAGGAGGTTGAGGTCCCTCTAGGAAAAGGAGGTTGGAATCCCTCTACGGAGGTTGAGGTCCCTCTAGGAAAAGGTTGGAATCCCTCTAAGGAGGTTGAGGTCCGGTTGGAATCCCTCTAAGGAGGTTGAGGTCCCTCTAGTAGAACGGGGTTGGAGCCCCTTGTAGCAATCTCGAGAGGTAGATTTAGACACTTGGCCAAGTAGTATAAGGTGTATTGTGTTATAGTTATTTGTTTCTATAGTGTATAATAAGTATTTGTTTAAGAATCGTGTACCATAGTAGTGTATAATAAGTATTTGTTTAAGAATCGTGTACCATAGTAGTGTATAATAAGTATTTGTTTAAGAATCGTGTACCATAGTAGTGTATAATAAGTATTTGTTTAGGAATCGTGTACCATAATAGTAATAAGTATCTGTACAAGGTGTTCGGCATTTAACTGTTTTTTCATGCACGCTGGTATTGTTGCTGTGTATATCACTGTGTTACTCACGATGTTTTAAGTACTTCTGAAAAAGGGGTAGCAGAGGTTACAGATTGTACTGTTTTACAGGGTAGAGAGGGCATAGAGGCAAGGTATTTAGAATACGGATCAGGGAAACACAGTGGGGATAGGCAGTCACACAGTGAGGCACCTGTGTACACAGACTAACCGCAAAACAAACAATGTACATTTCACACAAAGGGGGAAACTAACAAGCTAACCGCAAAACAAACACAACCACGAGACACATAATCCCCCAGCTGGCTCTCTCTCTCTGATCATCCCTGAAGGGGAACACCTGTTTTCAGGGAGCTGCTGGTCATCTAGTGGTTATACAACGTGGGAAGGGACGAAGTAGATTGCAGGGTGTCAGAATCACGAAGTCTAAAGGGTTAAAGATCAGAACGGAGATGGAAGGAGTAAATAGGGATGTAGGGCAAGAGCTCGGGGGAGACAGAGGGGTTCCCCTATCTGTAAACCGACAGTGGGAGAAAACAAGGGATCAATTACTGGGAGGAGTACCGAAGGGAGAGGAGGTACAGGCTATGGCACGATACGAACAGATATGGAGAGAGCTGCAGAATCAGGGGAAGGTGCCACAAGGATTTGAAAAAATCCGACTGGTACGGTACTTAGGAGAAGCAGAGAGGGAAGCAGCCAAGGAGGTGCAGGAACATGAGGCAAAAGGACAAGGATCTGATGTGTAAAGTGGCTGGATCAGCCAGTTGAAGGGGGAGTGTGCATGTCCCTTTAAGTGCACTGTGGCACTTGAAATTGAGGCTTCAGGCTCTTGTCTTGCAGTTAGAGGTATGGAGCCCTATCAACACATTTAATACATTTCTTCTACACATTCAGCAGTCAAGGTCCGTGAGTTTAAAGATCACCCACCTCTGGAGAATAAAGATACCTCTGGGGATTCCTACAAGTTTAATCATTCATTTCTCTGGTGCATTTTCCTCTGGAGTGAAATTAATGTCTCAGCACAATTTCTCTGTATTGCCGCTGTTATTTAATTCATGATAACTTTCCCCCATTCATCAGGTTTATATTTAAATCCGGTAGTGCGGAAGTTACATTGTAAATAATCACGGAGGTAAACCCTGCGCAACTGGATTCAGCTTAATGGAGAAATAAACCTGCGAACTGGTCTATGGTGCTGTGTGAGTACTGCAATAGGTGGAATATGATTTAAATTGGGGGCATAGCTCGGAACAATTGGGTGCATAAGAATAATAATATCATTAAGAACTCACAGATCTTGTACCAGATGCTATTCAGTACATCTTGACTTAAGGACTGGAGAAATTGGCATGTTAGAATGAGATTGGCATGGCACCAATATTTCTTGATTCAATAATGACTCCACAAGCTCCAGGATTCATGCAGCAGAACTTTTAAGTGGAATATTATAGAAACTAGCCTGTACTTAAATTATTGTGTGTGCAATCCTCATAAGAACATCTTTTAACTTTTTTTTGGTGCCTGTTTTACAGACTGTTTTAAATAAGGCCAGCTCCTGTGAGCTGTGGCACAAGGCATTTTACTTAAGGCAGAACTAAAGGTTGAATATGTTTCAAGTTCTCTTGCAGGGGCTCTTGTGCTGCAATGTCTGTTATGTACTCACTCTAACAAATTGGAGGGTTGTGCCCCATACAGACAAGCAGCTCCAACTGCATTTTAATAAGGTCTAACATATTCAAAACCCATGCAAATATGGTTTGTGTTTCATTTTACAATTTTTACACTAACACAAAGGAAAGTCAGATTGTTATTCATTTTATTAAAATCTAGTGATTGGTTATATGTAAAAGCATGGCAAGAGGATCAACTAAAACCTGCCTGGGATGGTCCCTTCTGTGTACTTTTAATTACAGACACCGCAGTAAGAACAAGAGAGAAAGGCTGGACCCACATTCAAAGAATTAATGACAAAGTGCCATAATGTTACAATTTTATTCGTTTTTTTAATGGTTTATTCAGTTTTGTGTATTTTATTGCTGTTTTCAATGAGCTTTACATTTATCGTGGTTTATTCAGTTTTGTGTATTTTATTGCTGTTTTCAATGAGCTTTACATTTATTGTGGTTTTATTCAGTTCTTCTTGCATTTTATTGCAGTTTTCAATGAGCTTTACATTTATTGTGTTTTATTCAGTTCTTATTGTATTTTAATGAGCTTACAGGTATTCTTCATTGTTGTTTACTAATTTCTTTGGAATATTGTTCGTTAATGTTT
Organism: Narcine bancroftii; assembly: GCF_036971445.1. Lineage (NCBI taxonomy): Eukaryota > Metazoa > Chordata > Chondrichthyes > Torpediniformes > Narcinidae > Narcine > Narcine bancroftii. The sequence continues at coordinate 47,820,798 of NC_091473.1, read as the reverse complement.
TAAGCCCCCCTGGAATAGGGGCAGCAGAGGTTGCAATTCAGCTCCTTTAGAATGTAGACAGGGCATAGATTTAATGTATAGTCATAATGGGATATAAGGGATCCCAATACGGACCAGGGGAATTAAACAGCTTTAGTGGAGTACATCTAATTTGTATCTTAGCCTACACAGGTATTAAAGACAGGAGTTTTGAAGCGATAGCACAAAGGACATGGTGGGACAAAGACAGACAGAATGGTAGTCAGGATTGTACATGTAACAGAGAGAGAGAGAGTTAATACATATGCTAATGTACACAGACAGGCTGCAACTCACAAGTTCAATGATACATATGCTAATGTTAGCAGACAAGCTGCAACACACAGTTACCTTTTCCATAAAGGAGGATGAGGAGATCTCGACTTTTTTGAGTCAGTGTAGGGAGAGTTGGACTGATAAGGCAGGAGTACACCCAGCCACAGATCCCTTGCAGACTACACTCTTTAGGGCTGCAGTAACGAGTGGACTGCCAGCTGTAGTTAGGGAGGCATTAGAGAATAACCCTGATATTCCTGGCTGCTCGAGTGAGCAATGGGAAAAACATTTGACCCATCACATGAAACGTTACAGGGCTAAGCAAAAGGAGGACAAACATACTATGGAGTCGGCACAAGTGCAACTCCTTAAGCTTCAATTGGCAGAGGCTAGGCAAAAGGCAAACGAGGTAAAAAAGATTTCCTCAAAGGGTGCAAACCAGATGATTCAGCAGCCAACGCAGCCACCACAAGGGAATAATATGAGTTGGCACCCGGCCCCATATTGGGCACCGGGTCCCACCTATGTGGCCAGAATGGGAGGTCCAATGGGGGGATTCCGAGTAAGAGGGAGAGGTCGGGGTGCTCCACGAATGCAGCCAGCCGTATGCTTTGTATGCGGTCAGCCAGGACACTGGAAGAGAGACTGCCCCCTGGCTTGGGATCCTCGGGACACTGGGGGAAGGGGATATGGACCACCACAAAATGAGCATTGGGTCCAGTCCCAGAGATCGTCAGTGCCACCCCCGGTACATCAGGCACCCCATGCGGCTTTAGCTCCAAAGAGACAATTCCCTTTGCTGACAGAGGAGGAGCAATATTGCCCACAGTGACGGAGCCCGAGCACCCATGAGCAGGCTAGGTTGGCAGACCCTTTCCTGCAGATTAAAGTTATGGACATGAAAGTATCCTTTTTAGTGGATACGGGAGCCAGGTTTTCAACACTCACTGGCACTGAATTTCAAGATAAAACATCATCCTCTAGCGTCCAGCTGATAGGGTTCTCGGGTACACCAGAAAATCTGCCGTTTTCTACACCACTAGTCACTTCTGTGGCAGGACAGACTTTTACACATCAATACATTTTGTCAGCCAGGTGCCCTACCAATCTTTTGGGCAGAGACCTGTTGGTCAAGTGCGGAGCATCGATCCTTTGTGGACCCAGCGGAATAGAGATTACCTTTCCAAATGGATATTCTATGAACTGTTCAGTAACTACACTGCATTCCAGTTCTCAGATGTTGTTGGCGGCAGCTGGAGGATCCGCGTCTGAGGGACAATGGGCTGACATTTATTGGGGGCTGCTGCAACCTGAGGACCCACAGAAGGGAGGGCTGCTAAAGCCTTATAATCAATGGAAGCCGTGGATCCAGACGTTACACCCGTATACCCCTCCCTCGGACCCTCCCCATATGACCCTCTTTTACGATAGGGATGGGGATGAAATGTATCAGCATGCCTTTTATGAAGAGGTAGAGGGCAGGCAATGGGAAATTAATTCGGACTACATAGTGATAGGAAAGGAGGGAGTGGCCGCTGCGGTGGCACTGACATCTGAACAGCTGGAATGGTATGAGATGGCAGGTGAGGCCATTCCTCATGTCACCCTTGCAATTGGCACTACTCATCAGGCAAAAGATTTGGGACCGATGTGTCGGAACTTGAAGTCCCTAAGGGACTGGTCTGACACCCAAATACCGACAATGCAGTTCTCCTCATCTGGTCAGGCATACAGAATTTTGTCTCCAACACATGATCAAGTCCTCCTTGAGCATAGACAGATTGAACGCTTTCATGGTAGAGAGAAGATGCTAGACTCTCTCCCTGAGAACCTGTGGTCAGTGGGATCAGCAGATGTGGGTGTTTGTCAGCAGGTTGATCCCATAACCTTCGAACTGTCAGATTACACCCCCATTTGGCAGATGCAATACTACATCATCCAAAACCAAAGACAGTAAAGGAGATGCTTTCCTTTTTGGGTTTGTCAGGGTATAGTAGGCAGTTTATCCCATCGTATGGTGAGTTAACACATCCACTGCGAACTTTGGTGAATGAGCAGGGGATGAGGAACCTGGGAGCTACACTGGATTGGACTGCGCAGGCTGAGATGAGTTTTATTCTATTGAAGCAAGCTCTTACAACAGCTACAGATTTGGCGATTCCAAATTATAAACTACCTTTCTTTTTGGATGTTTCTGAAAAAGCACACACAATTGATGGTGTTCTTTTTCAGAAAAAAGGGGGTGGAAGATGTGTGCTGATGTATGTGAGTATCACACTAGACCCAACGGAAGACAGACACCCACCATGTACGAGACATGCAGCGGGAGTAGCAAAGATTTTACAAAAGGTGGCACACATAGTAATGGGACATGGCCTGACAGTATTAACAACACATAGTATTGTAGCATTTGTGAGCTCCACAGCATTTACAATGACTTCGTTAAGGCAGACGAGACTAGAAAAGATCCTGAATGCTCCAAATGTTACGTTTACCCATGAAGGCATTAACATGGCAGAAAATAGTGGAGAGGATGAACCAAACAATAAAAAGTAAGATCGGGAAAGTACAGGCACGGACCAAACTAAATTGGGTGGATGCGTTGCCCCTGGCATTAATGTCAGTAAGGAGTTCGGTAAGTTCTGTGACAGGATTTACTCCATATGAACTACAAACAGGGCACCAGTTTCCAGGACCGGGAGCCGGAATTCAGACAACGAAGAATGAGGTAAGCTCAATGGGATGCAAGCTTTATTATGAAAAACTAACGGCTCTGGTGTCAGATTTTTCACAACAGGTCACAAGTCCCATCAGAGAAGGGGAAACACCGATACCTTCAGTCGCGGAGTGGGTTCTGCTAAAGGTCATCAAAAGAAAGTGGTCGGAGCCCAGGTGGACAGGACCCTACAGAGTGGTGGAGAGGACGTCCCACGCGGTTCGACTACAAGGAAAAGGCGAGACGTGGTATCATTGGAGTCAGTGTGCAGCAACGGACCCACCGACACGGACACTGGAACAGATTTGAACGGAGGTGACTGAGAACCTGTGAAGCAACCACGGACTAAGAACACTTAAAGTCCTTTTTAAAGAGACTATTGGACTACAGTGACTGTGTATCAGTGGTTGACGGCATAATCAAGTTATTGGCATCAAAACAACGAAAGAAGCTGGGATGAATACTATGTGGGGACTATGGGTACTGGTATTCCGAGCCCTTGAAGGGGCTGGAGTAGAAAACCACTGTACAAAGTGTGTGCACTCGGCCTGGGGGTCGCACAACGAAAAAGAACAGTACTTTACTGATTGGACTAACTTTCCTGAACACTGTGTGGGGGCTCACACAGGACGTAAGTGTGTGCATAATGGACAAGTGTATGATGTTAAATTCAATAAGGGCTCTTTACTATCTAATAAATTAACTGGTGATTGGTCTCATTTTCATGAGACCAAAAGGGGGACTGTTGGAATCTAGGGGTTAAAACATTATGAAATAAATGATTAATCAATAAGTTCATTTGTACTGCATGAGTCAGGGAAAGAGGAATGTGGCTAAGTGGCTGTCACAGCATGGAGCAAAGTTGGCTGAACAAAATTGGCTGCTCCCAAGATACAGGGAGAGGATATGCATAAAACGATTTAGGAGGAATGCTCAACTGAAGGAGGTGGGAAGTAGCACAGGAGACACAGGCCAGATCAGAACAAAGAATGGCCCACAAGAATCAAAGGGAATGGAAAACCAGTCTAGGAGGAAGATTAAGGCACGAGGAGGTGTTAAAGAGAACAGCAGAAATTGGCCAGACAGGGACCAAATGGTGATTAGAAATATCTGGGGATGAATTAATTTCAGATCTAAACAACAGGATAGTCTGGCCTGGAGGACTAACATGGGAATGCTACACCCCAGAAATCTGCAAAACAGGAGATGACTTGTGATAACCCTTATGCAAAAAGATCTAGCAGGGAAAACAACTTTTGTTCTGTGTGATAAGATTGACCTATATAAACTGTGCCAACTGGACAATAGGGGTCAGTCTCGGGGAGTAGCTCACTGGCAGGTGACCTATGAACTAACAGACTGACCCAGAGCTCTGTTAAGTTTTATTCTTGTGCTGTGCTGTGCTGTGTAATAAACTGACTGTTGAACCGAATACCTTCTCCTATCACTTCATTCAAAGAACGCGCTGGACTCAGACTACACATAGACTAAAATTAAGAGTAAGTTAAAGCCAGAGTCCGACATGAACCTGAAAATTACGTCCTCGTACAGAATTGGGATTGGAAGAAATTGAGGAAATGTAAAAGATGTTTTTCAGTCATCCAGAAGCAACTATATACTAAGTTTATTCTTACAGATTCCCTGCATTAACCCAAAAGAGCCAGAGCTATGAATATTAGAAACAGTACCATTAACATACCCCCCCCCCCAGCCCCCCAGACAAGATCATTCAAAGGGTCATTAAAATGTGCATTGTTCGAAACAGGTAACAGAAACCTTAATGACTTGGACAATGAAACCAAAACTGTCAAAACAGCAAGCCAGACTAATATATTAGCATTTAGATAGGGCCATTCAAAGTAAAGCATTGTTAATGTGAAGAAACGATCGAGGAGTATCTGTCAAAACAAAACCGATTCATTCTTAAACATTTCCCGCACAGCTAACAGCTGAGACAAACCTGTCAAACTACAAGATAGCCTATCAAAGGACATAGCTTCTGCGCTCCAATGAGAGGTGCCAATAATGTCTCCCATTCACCACAAATCTTAATGTGACTTTTCGTCTTCTTTGTGAATCTTAAGAACTCGCTGAATTCCCAAGGCTTCTGATTTAAATGTGTTAATTAAATCTTGGAACCCATATGCATCTGATGCGGATATTACAGTGTACTAGAGATAAGACTTTCTAGACAGGAATTCATCTGTTTGTAAGATATGAACTTTCAACAATATTGAATGTACATGTAAATGGAAGATTGGCATCAATAATTTACATTTCTTAAAAAAAGACACAATGTTTGATGTTAGCAAGGAACTGTCATTATTTTACAAACGAGTACAAAGAGATATGCTTATCAACTGTAAGAGATATGATGTCAAAAATAATATAAATACTGTGCTATTTCACTGTGATCTTTGATTGATATTCGATATTGACAAGGGTGATATGGTCTACCTGACATCAATATCACTCGTTCCTGCTATTGTGACTTATGCTTTATGGTTCTGTGTGTATTTTTTTTTGTTTTTGACAGCGTGGGCTATTACAGTATTACACAAAATTGTGGTTCTTGTAATGTTCAGATGTCATTTAATTAAGAAAGCAATCTGCCAGGATTGAATCATGGATTTTAGTTAGATAGCTTTTGCCAGTCACTAAAAACATCCTTACTTTACCTTTTAAATTATTGTCTAGTAAAGATTAATTTTCCTTCATCTCATATCATGGACGGCATAGTTAGTGTAGCAGTTAACACAATACTATTACATTGCCAGTGACATGGGTTCAAATCCAGCGCTGTCTATAAGGAGTTTGTACAGTCTCATGTCTGCATGGGTTTCCTCAGGGTGCTCTGGTTTCCTCCCACCCTTCAAAAAATGTATGGGGGTTGTAGGTTAATTGAGGTATTTTGGCAGTACAGGCTCAAAGGCCAGAAAGGCCTGCTACTGTAATGTATATCTAAATTTTTAAAAATACATTTACTTGCTGATTTACATTAATAAAGAAGTAATTTACAAAGCAATACAAAACTTGATTTTTTTCAAAGAATGATTAAAAAAGAGAAAGATGCCATTTGGGATAACACAAGTGCTTAAAATTTAGTATAAAGAGGACAATGATCTTGTATATTATTTGAAGTATTTCATATAATGGAGAGTGTTGGGTGATTGGAATGCATTACTGGAGATGATGGTGGAGTCTGATACAATATGGCCATTCAAAAGACATATAGGCATATTGATGTAAGAAAAATAGAGGGCTATGGTTTTGAGGTAAGGAAAAATTAGATTGCAGTGGAGTAGGTCAGCAGAACATTGTGGGGTGAAGGGACTGTACTGTGCTGTAATAATCAATGCTCTATATTAACATCACAGAGGCTATTTTAAATTCAGCAGGAAACATCATTATATCAGTAATGACTATAAATATAATTGGTATGTAATGGCAATCAATCTGAATTGTTAAGTTGTTTTTATTCTAACTAGAATTATTTTCTTCCACATACCAATTTAATTTAAAACCCAGCTCACCTCATCTTAATTTGACTTCTTAATCTATCTAGTTTCACCTCAGGGAGTGAGAAAGCTATTTTTCTGGGCCACTGACTCAGAACATAATATCTACTGGTCTTCAGTTTAAACTCAGATCCATGATGACAAATGTTGAAATCTTTTGCCTAGCTCTTAGAAAAATTGACTTCAGCATTTTTTAATATACTTTATCTAGTTTTAATATGTTCACCTTTACCTATTTTAATGTTCTCTTTGTCTCATTCTCATTCTGGCATCCCATTGTTTGATTTTACTCTTTTTAACCTATTCCAATGACAGTACAGGAGTTTTTTTTTCTGCTCAGGAGGCTAAACATATATGTATCACATATATCACAGTATATGTGATAGCTGGTTCCAAGGTTTTAATTTTTAAATATTCACTTTCCCTATTTTTATTCTAACATTGGAACTCTGGATCAGACTGACTCGATTCAGAAGCAAAATATGGAAAAGATTAAGAAAAGATCATGGAGACCGTAATGGTCTTTATAATGTGGGAAATAAGCATTACAAACAGCATGTACAAACAAGTTGGAATCCTGCACAAAGTCAAAATGCAAAGCTTACTATTGGGCCCCTGAGGAATATTAAACCACTGTGTATGAAATATTTAGGCAGTTTGGGGTAGAATGAAAAAGGATATATCAATTTTCAAGTTAGCATTTTTCTCTCTTGGCCCTTTGAAAGATTTCTAAATGTTTCTCCATATGAGTGAATGAAAACTTTGGAATGGTTTTAATACCATAACTGTTTAATCGAAACAGGCAAACAGTGACTAGTCGAATGCTATTAACCTTGACAGCCGTGCACACAAGACTTCTCACTTTTAACTGCCCTGATTCTACATATGGAAAATCCTTTAGGATTCAATGGATTCACTGCTGAAGGTTTATATAATTTAAAACACCAATTTGCAATACACAAACAATACTTCTGATCTCAGTGTTTTCCATCTTTTAATTCTGGAAATATTAAAATCAGCCCACGCTGTAAGAAAACAAACAGCAAAAAAAAAGGTACAACTTCTTCATTTAACCCTTCGTAATGCATACAGGAGTGAGGGGATTTAAAAAAAAGTTCAGTGACTCATTCTCTTCACTGAGCCCCACACATTCAAAGCATTGGAGTGTTCATCGTACATTTATACACAATTTAGACAAGGATCTGCATGAGACCCCCTACAAGTTTCACACACCTGCAACATGTTACCTTGTAATGTCTACAAATGTTCTGGGAAAGTCAGTAGCATTTAAAAAATATTTTATTTTAAAAATTTTCCATATATGTAATTAATAAACAATTATATGAAACGATAAGAATGTTAAATTTAAGAGTATTTCAATCATTACATGATGGTTATAGCCCTTCTCCTTCCCTCCCATATCCTCCCTACCTCAACCCCCACCCCACCCCCCTCAAAAAAGAGAATATATAGTAATATAATGAAAAAAAATAGAAACATAACTTTATGGAGTGCTCGGAGGATTGCCTTCCAATACACAGGACTCCAACAAGGTTGGAAGAAGATTAACATAGGTCTTAAGAGGTTGGAAGAACATCACTACATATTTATACCCAAAATATGCATATACGGGTTCCAAATTTGCAAAAATTTACCATATTTATTTCTCAAATTGGATGTAATTTTCTCTAAGGAGATATAACTTTGAATTTCTGCATTCAATCTTCCCATACCCAAATGTGCATCTGATTTCCAAGTTACTGCAATATATTTCCTTGTCACTGCTAATTCAATTTTAACATATTTCATTTGGTATTTCATTGATAGTTTCAATTTGGGTGTTATTCCTTCTATATTTCTCAATAGGAATAAGTCTGGATCTTGCAGAAATACAATGCCTGCAACTTTTCTAAAAAATTCCCTAAGTCCACCCAAAAAGGCTTTACTCTGGGACATGACCAAATTGAATGCAAGAAAGTTCCTGTCTCTTCATAACACCTAAAACATTGATCTAATAAATATGATTACATTCTATTCAATTTTTGTGGTATATACAGGTGATGTAAAAAAATTATGAACTTATCTATTCCTTACAAGTTCACACCAAGACACAAGAGAAACTTGTCCGTGAACTACTCTTTGCAGACGATGCCACTTTAGTTGCCCATTCAGAGCCAGCTCTTCAGCGCTTGACGTCCTGTTTTGCGGAAACTGCCAAAATGTTTGGCCTGGAAGTCAGCCTGAAGAAAACTGAGGTCCTCAATCAGCCAGCTCCCCACCATGACTACCAGCCCCCTCACATCTCCATCGGGCACACAAAACTCAAAACGGTCAACCAGTTCACCTATCTAGGCTGCACCATTTCATCAGATGCAAGGATCGACAATGAGATAGATAACAGACTCGCCAAGGCAAATAGCACCTTTGGAAGACTACACAAAAGAGTCTGGAAAAACAACCAACTGAAAAACCTCACAAAGATAAGCGTATACAGAGCCGTTGTCTTACCCACACTCCTGTTCGGCTCCGAATCATGGGTCCTCTACCGGCATCACCTATGGCTCCTAGAACGCTTCCACCAGCGTTGTCTCCGCTCCATCCTCAACATTCATTGGAGCGCTTTCATCCCTAACGTCGAAGTACTCGAGATGGCAGAGGTCGACAGCATCGAGTCCACGCTGCTGAAGATCCAGCTGCGCTGGGTGGGTCACGTCTCCAGAATGGAGGACCATCGCCCTCCCAAGATCGTGTTATATGGCGAGCTCTCCACTGGCCACCGTGACAGAGGTGCACCAAAGAAGAGGTACAAGGACTGCCTAAAGAAATCTCTTGGTGCCTGCCACATTGACCACCGCCAGTGGGCTGATATCGCCTCAAACCGTGCATCTTGGCGCCTCACAGTTTGGCGGGCAGCAACCTCCTTTGAAGAAGACCGCAGAGCCCACCTCACTGACAAAAGGCAAAGGAGGAAAAACCCAACACCCAACCCCAACCAACCAATTTTCCCCTGCAACCGCTGCAACCGTGTCTGCCTGTCCCGCATCGGACTTGTCAGCCACAAACGAGCCTGCAGCTGACATGGACATTTACCCCCTCCATAAATCTTCGTCCGCGAAGCCAAGCCAAAGAAGACATTAATAATAGTTGTCATACAATCTCAACAGAGATCTGACCATCTTTGTTCATCAAATATTCAAATCCAGCTCCCATCCCCATCTAGATTTATGCACAGCTTCTTTAATAGTTCGTTTGTAATATAAGATACATTGCATAAGTAAATTTCTTAGTATTTCTTCTCCTAATAAGAGTTTCGACCTCACTACAAGTAGGTAACAGCTTTACTGGACCTAACTTGTCCCTCAAATATTCCTTCAGTTGAAAATAAAAAAAAGTATTATTAGTTATTCCATGTTTATTCCTTAGTTGTTCAAATGACATCAATTACCCTTGTTCATAACAATCTTCAATATTTTAATACCTTTACTAAATCAAATATTTTAAAATCGATTGTCCTTTGAAAAAAGTAAAAGATGGCTTTGAATCATAGGCATCTTGGGTGATATAGTTCCTTTTGTTCTGATTTTGTCATTTATCTTATTCCAAACAGTATTCAAGTGTTTCAACAATGGTGTCTATTTAACACCAGTTATTAATTTTGAATCCCTTTTCTAAATTCCTCTGCAAATCTCTCTCCTATTTTATCCAATTCTTTTTTAACACAAGCTGGTTCTTCTACTCAATCAAAAAAAGAAGTAAGGAATCTCATTTGAGCCACATGATAATAATTCTTAAAGTTAGGAAGTTGTAGGCTTCCCATTTCATATTTTCACATTAATCTTGCTATAGAAACTCAAAATTTTACCTTTCCAAAGAAATTTCCTTACATCCTTATTTAATTATTGAAAAAAGTTTTGTGGTAATAATATAGGTAAGGTTTGAAAAATATATTACATTCTTGGTAATATATTCAGCTTAACCTTTCCCACTAATGTTATAGGTAAAATCAACCATTTAAAAAAATCTTCAACCTTTTAGAGCAGTGGTTCCCAACCTTTTACTTTCCACTCACATACCACTTTAAGTATTCCCTATGCCATAAATTTTCTATGATTAAAAAGGGATTGCTTAAGGTGGTATGTGGGTGGAAAGAAAAAATTTGAAAACCACTGTTTTAATCATTCCAATTTGATTTGTTATGTGCACAGTTTCATAACTCCAAAGGAAATGGGCCAATGACAATTTTTCTCAAGCAAAATATTTCAGTAATAATTGGGTCTTGAGCAGTGATTCTCAACCTTCCCTTCCTACTCACATACCACCTTAAGCAATCAATTACTAATCACAGAACACTTATGGCATAGGGAATACTTAAAGTGGTATGTGAGTGGAAAGTAAAAGGTTGGGAACCACTGTTTTAGAGTAATGGGAAATAATTTAATTTATATGAATTTTTTAGATTATTATCTACACGAATCCTTAAATATTTAATCCCACCTTTTTGGCTACTTAAATTGAATATTTCTTTGACAATAACTATAATATCCTTCTGTAAGAGGCATAATTTCACTTTTATTCTGATTTATTTTATAACTATAAATCTTACCATGTTCATCCAAATCAAAATATAATTTTCACAAGAAAGTCCCATCAGGTTCTATCAAATATATTAAAACATCTGCAAATAAACTAATTTTATGCTATTCTTGACCAATCTTGAATCCCTTAATTTCAAACTCATTCCTAATTGCCTCTGCTAGTGGCTCTATAGCTAATATAAACAAAGCCAGAGATAAGGGACATACTTGTCTACTGGATCTCATCAGTTGGAATGGAGTGGATATTTGTCTTTCAGTTATTACTTTAGCTTTGGGATCATTATTTAATGCCTTAATCCAATTTATAAAAGTTTGACCAAACCTAAATTTATCCAATACTTTAAACAAAAAGTTCCACTCCAATATATCAAATACTTTTTCTGCATCTAAAACCACTGCAACACTTAAATCTTTTCTCTTTTGTGCTAAATGTAAAATGATAATTAACCTTGCCACACTATCCGCCAATTGTTTCTTTTTTACAAAGCCTGTCTAGTCCATATTTATTAGTTTAGGTAATATTGGTGAGTAACTATTCACCAATATTTTGGCAAGAATTGCATAAGCTGCATTTAATAATGAAGGTTTTAAAGGATTACTATTTTTTTTTAGAATCACAGTAATTATTTCTGTTGAAAATGATCTTGGGAGAGTATGAGTTATTGATGCTTGATCTAACATTTCTATAAATATAGGAATCAATAAATCTTTAAATTATAAATAATTTAGGATTCAGGTAGAAAATCATCTTTTTCTGGAGATTTATTGCTTTGTAATGAACTCGTTGCCCCTTTCACTTCTAGCTGTGTAAAATGAGCACCCAATTCTGTTTGTTCTTCCATACTCAATCTAGGTAAATTTATCTGAGATAAATATCTATCTATTTTATTATCATCTTTTAAAGATTCTGACCTATATATTTTAGAATAAAAACTCTTAAAAGATTCATTTATTTCTTGAGGTTTGTAACTAACAACATTCAAATTATTTTTAATTGCATTAATTGTTCTTGAAGTGCTTTCAATTGCCATGCAAGTATTTTATATGATTGTCTGCCTAACTCATAATACCTCCACTTAGTTCTTGTAATCACTTTTTCAGTTCTGTAAGTATGTGTTGTGATTTTTTTTTAAATTAATTAGTTGCCTACATTTATCTTCTGCTAAATTCAAAAATGTTTCTTGAATAAATTTCTCATCATCCACATTTGGTGCATGCAAATTCAGAGGAGTCCATAATTCCAATTATAATTGACAGTGTACCAATCACATATCTCCCTGCAGGATCTGTTACTACATTTTGTATTTTAATTGGAAGATTTTTTTCACCAAAATTGCCACTTATCTTGACTTAGAATTGAACTAAAAAGCCACTACATATCTAACCCAGTCTCTCTTTAACTTCAAATGTTCTCCTTTAATTAAATGGGTTTCTTGCAAAAAAGCCAAGTCTGCTCCCATTTTCTTAATATGTATTAATACTCTCTTCCTCTCCACTGTTCCATTTAACTCATTAACATTTACAAATTTCACTGTCTTACTCATCTTAATAAACCATTCTACCTCTGCCTGCAAACCTTCCTCCCTCAACTCCATTATTCAATATCCAATGTGATTGTGCTTACTTCCTCTGGCAATCCAGATAGAGAAAACAGAGTTATAATTAAAACATACATGCACATGATCAGGTAGGAGTTAGAACCTCATCTCATTCCCCAATTCCCCCCGCCCCAATATATTTATCTTTGATCATTTAATTCATACATAAAAATTTTTACAAAAGCCAACAAGAAAATTAAGTAGGCAGTATTCTGAATTATTCAATCCTGTAGGAATTGTCAAATAAATTTAGTGCGTTTAGGACATAATAATAACAACGGATCTTCTAATTCTTTATTTCACCTGGACTTTGCACAAGAATTTGCACAAACTCTTCGGCTTGTACAAAACTCGAGAAGAACTTATTTTCTCCTCCAGGCAAGAAAATTTTCAGTTACAGGATGATGCAATATAAACCGATATCCTTTATCCCGAAAGAATCTTCTTAATTCAGTTAAATTCTCTTCATTTTAATAAATCAGCACTTATATCAGGGTAAAATAAAATTTTAGCCCCAGAATACTCAAGTGGGCCTTTCCTTGCTCTGCCCCTTCTGGGTTCTGATTTGGAAGCAGTTTTGCTCCAAGGGCTCTGTCGGCTCTTTCAATCTCAATGGGGCAATCAAAATTCTCACCTCCCAACACTTCAGGAATCCATTTCATAAAGAAGCCATTTGGATCTTGTTCCTCCACTCCTTCTTTAAGACACACTATTTTAAAATTATTTCCTCTACTAAAATTTTCCAGTATATCCACTTGCTGCTGAAGCATCTGATTTTCCATAGTGAAAACAGTGGTGTTGTCTTCCACTCTTGTCACTCTATCATCCACATACTGCATTTCTTTCTTCATTTTCCCATCTAATTTATCTATTTTTCTCTTCATTTTATTAACTGCATCCAAAATTTTATTTATTTCTCCCTTCACTTCCCTTTTCATTCCATGAAATTTTCTTATTAATAAAACAATATTAGTTATATCTTCTACTTTGCATTTACTTTTTCTTTTAAAAGTTTTAACTTCTTTCAATTCCTCCCCTTCAAGTTGGTCTTCATCTTCACTGCTAATCCTTTGTGAGTCTGATTCTTCTTCTTCTTCTGATGGTGTCTCTGAAGGCCCCACCTTTTCGCGCATGTGTGATTCACTCTGGGTTCTTCTCAAATGCCATTTCTCTGTTGCTGCAGGGCGAGCAACATCACAGGTTCAGTCACCCAGGAAGCAGCACGAACGCAAGCTCCCTGCTTCAAGCTTGCAGTAAGCCTCAGATCTCTTTTAGTCTTCTCTTCACATAGGGCTCCAGGTAGCGCTGGATCAGTTTTTCTCTTTCTTTGGAGGCATTCTTGAAATGTTGTAACGGTGTTTATATGTACTTCAAAAGTTTTCATTAATTTAAAACATTGTTTATTTGGTACTTTTTTGCTAGTTTACCAGAATGGTCAAGTTCCTATGTTCTAACCTTCTGGCATTATTTGATGTTCTCCCCTTGTGACTTTGTAATGCCAAAAAATGTTTTGGGAAAGTCAGAGTGTCTTGAACCCAAGTTTTATTGACATACATGTGAAGTTAACTATCTAACTCTGGCACAGATGTTAAGAAGGCAATTATATTCCCACATTTGCACAAGCAGCTACTGTATCCTTACCTAATCCATTAACCTTTTATTAAGCATATTCATAAAACTTACTCTTCCACATTCCCTCCTTTTATCATTTCATGATATCTAATATGAATGTTAGAATATGGTTTATTTTCCCTTTATCCAAGAATGTACATTCATAAAGTGGATATAAATAAGAACATAAGTTTGCCTCAGCTTTTTCCCAAGACATGAGGTAGATCAATATTTGAAGTAGATCAATAATAGCAAGACAATACTTATAGAATCATACTCTGAGCAATTCTATAAAATCAATCTATATACACTCAAATGGTAGACATTCATGTCCTTCCTGGAGGGCACTTTATTGCTTTACTAGGATTATTTTGCTGACAGGTAACACATTCCTGTGCCTTTTTTCTCAAATTAGTGTGCCACTCCTACAATTCCCTCCTTACCCAAATATGTTGTGTATATAAATAAGCAGTATAGGTGAAAAGTGGTGGTTCAAAATTCAGTTTCTAGATTTCCGGTGCACCCCCACTGTTTCCAGAGCTTGATCAAATTAGCAGGGGTGTCCCCCTGAAGTTATTCTACATCCCCCATATTTACAAGCAGTATATTGCTTTCTGAATAAATGGTGAAGGGATCATTTATAGCAGCAGCTTTTGCAGTGGCACCTGCATAAGCATTCCCAAGGGATGCAGGGTCAAGGTATGGGCGTAAATATTAAATGACATTCCTTTCCGTTTTATGCTGATTCTAATAAAGGCAACTATTCAGATGGCTGGGACAGACCGGATGGTGGAAGGCAGGTGCCTTTATTATAACCATATAACCGTTTACAGCACGGAAAAAGGCCATGTCGACCCTTCAAGTCCGTACTGATTCACTTGAACAACTCCTCTGCAAACTCCTGAGGAAGTAGAAGACTTCATCTGTATTTTGGACAATGGCATAACCTGAATGGTGTTGACCTGTATTATCAACATTGGCTAATCTGTCAATAAACAAAGTTGTAGCTCCATTAATGGGGCTGCCTTTTAAATTTTATCATGCCAAAATCAAAAAATAATTACGCAGTAAACAATCATGCTCTGGTTCCTCAAGTTCATTTGGTGGCAGTGTTCAAAAAAACTGCTGGGTTGAAAGTAGGA
The DNA here is from genome assembly GCF_036971445.1 of Narcine bancroftii. NCBI lineage: Eukaryota > Metazoa > Chordata > Chondrichthyes > Torpediniformes > Narcinidae > Narcine > Narcine bancroftii. Next base: position 47,805,324 of record NC_091473.1, on the reverse strand, counting down.
CTGTTGTGTAAGGTCAGATACGAGTTCACAGGGAGAGAGAGAGATCATAGTGGTTCAAATGTGCTAGAGTCATGTGACCTGTTTGATTGGACCTCAGAAGAGCTGTACTCTTACTCTATAAGGTTGTATGGAAGGTAGTTGAGTTGGTTTATCCTACTTCATATGGTGAAGCTGACCATCCCTCCTCTAATACTTCTCCAGTATTTTGCTTATGATGGAGCTGCAAGGTGCTATGGACTTCTTGAGGCATCGATAAATACGTCAATATTCCTGTGAAAATTCTTGTAAAGTTTCTCCTGTATCAATAAAAAATGGAAGGGAGATACCCTGCACCTTCATTATAATGATAGGTTTCTTCATCATGTTACTGATGGGGAGGCGGTGAGAACATCCACCCCCTTCTCAGATCATTGGAGGAAGGGATTATTAGTAGTAAAAGATGCCTGACGGCAATCGTCCTTCTCCACCACACTTAAAAGAGACATGTCAGTGAGGTGGTGGTCCATGAGTGGGTGGTGGTCCATGAGTGGGTGGTGGTCCATGAGTAGGTGGTGGTCCATGAGTGGGTGGTGGTCGGGTATAATCACCAGGTCTAATCTGGGGGCCTGGCTAGGGTCTCCAGAATAATTTATGCCCCTGATGCGGGTAAGAACGCTGAACAGGAACCGGTGTTGGTTCACCAGGATAGAGCCGTTTGACTCTTTTATCATCATCTCTCATCAGTATTCTTAAGAGAAATTCATATTTCACTCAGGGTTTTAGTGGTGCCTCAACTCCCTCTTTATTACTTGATCAGAAGACCATCACTGCTCTTCTAGATTGCTCTTTGTTATTATTTGATCAGTTTAAACTAGTCTTAACCAATAATGCAGTTTTTTTTCTAGTAACCATTGCATAAGGATTGCATTAAATTAAGACAAGGCTGCCCATGGTTAAATGTCTGATCTCCAGCATAAGTCTGGTGTGCTACAATAAAGTGCTCCCAAAATTCCTGTGCAATTTGGGGATGGGTTTACATTGCAAGCAATAGATCGCTTTAAACTTTCAGCCAGCGCTGTGAGCATATTTATCTGATCAACTGGTTGGGGCGGGTGCTGTCTGTGTTCTTCATACAACAGTATGGGATCTTGCGCGGTGATCACATTGCCCCCACCCACACCAACGCCTCCATTTCATACTTTCCTCAGGACACAAAATTGCATGGCACAGGGTAAATAAATCCTGGGGTTGAGTCCCATGTATGTTTTGAGTTAAATTGATATAGTTAACAAAGCCCATTGGATCTTTATTTCTGTCAGTGGCATGGCGGCCTATTAACGACATTTCTTGTAGTTTTCAAAGGATATATATTTCCCCATGTTTACTTTTTGCTTCTCCATATTTCATTTTTACTCCTATTGCTGTACAAGTCAGTAACTGAGACTGCAAGTGAGACTGTAAACAGTGAAGGAGTGGAACACCATTTCTTAACTGTCACTTTAATGTCCAATAGCTGTGAAGCTGCTGCATGAATTGGCTTTTACGTTGTGACCTGTGATCTGTGTCTGCCAATTTAATTCTACGAAGCGCTTACAGCGACTTCGATCCAATAAATAGGCTCTTGGCTAAGTGAGACACTTAATTAGAGACAAAATACAAGTCTAGATGTATTTAAATCATTTATTCAAACTCATAAACTTGAAATTATCTTCTTTAATATTGAAATGAAATATCCATAAATTTATCATACATTTATGTTCACGGTAAACTAAAGTTATGGCGATCTCACTCACCCTTCTTTATGTCACTGCCATGTTTTATATCCTACCTAAAACTCCCGATTCACACTCTGCCCCACTGTGCATGCTCCAACTGGCACTACAACACCCGAATGCACTGCATATGCTCCAGCTGGCACTCCAACCTCGAATACACTGGGCATGCCCCTGGAAACCGCACATGCGCAACAAAGACAGCCGTAAAAAGTAAAAACTCGGGATGCCTCCAACGACCACTCAGGGACCAACGGGCCGCTGACCTAACAAGGAAAGTCAATTCTTTACACATTTTTTTGCCCTTTTGGCCCCTACAATATCATCCTCTAATTATTATAATTGGATGTAATATGGCAGCCCATCGCTGCAGCGATCAAACCAGCACTCCGGGTGGTGAGCACACTTAAAAACCAGCTTACCTCCGGGCAGCACTGGCCCTAGCAAGCAAACTGGTGGACGAACAGCAAGGGCATCTTAAGAGCCAGCGACCCCAAAATAGCGTTGGCCCCAATGCAAAGCCAACAGATAGGGACAACGGGTGAGGAAGAAGGGATTGTCATCAAGAAGGTACCCGCATGCAAGAAACCCGCTGTTTTTTTGTGAGTCGTTGTGTCAATAAAAAGGGGGAAACGGAGGGAACACAAGAGGTATAAAACTTGGCCCTGAGCCCCCAATTAAATAGAGAGCTTAACCTCACTGCACTCTTGTGTGTACATGTGTACTCTTGTGTATGTGCGTGTGTGCCTTCTTTCAAGTTGTGCATGGCTACAATTGGTGACCCCGACAGTTTAGACAGCATCTAAACCCAACGATGAGCGAGCCAGCAGCAATCCACACAGTCGCTCTCAAGCTGTTGATCTTTTGGAAGAATCAGCCATGCGTATGGTTTGATCAAGCTGAGGCACAGCTTCAGATCCGGCAGATCACAGCAGAGTCCTCCCAGTACTACCACATGGTGAATGCCCTGGACCAGGAAACAGAGAGCCGGGTGGCCAACTTCATCCAGGAGCCCCCATCAGAAGGCGCATATACTGCCTTCAAGGACCTGATAATCGAGACCTTCAGGCTCTCACGGTGTGAGAGGGAGGCATGTCTGCTCCACCTGGATGGACTAAGGGACAGGCCCCCGTCGGCTCTCATGAACGAGATGCTGGCCCTCCTTAGCAAACGCGAGACTTGCATTATGATTGAGCAGGCATCATGGAGCAACTGCCCGAGGACATCCAACTGCTCCTGGCAGACACCGACCTCAGTGACCCCCCCCCCCAGAAAGTGACCCCCCCCCCCCCAGAAAGTCGCAGCACAAGCAGACATTCTGTGGAAACAGAAAAGAGAGTACTTGGCATCCGTGGGGCTCGTCGCTAAACCCCGCAGCCAGACAAGTGCAGTTCCCGCCAAAGGAACAGCAGCCCCACAGAGGAAGTAATCTCAATGACCACTGGCGCTTCTACCACCAGAGATGGGGGTTCTGAGCCCGCCGATGCAGGCCGCCATGCACGTTCCAGGGAAATGCCAGGGCCAGCCGTTGCTAATGGCCATGACGGCTGACCAACAAGATAGCCTCCTGTACATTTGGGACTTCCAATCTGGATAACACTCCCTCGTGGACACAGGAGCAGAGGTCAGCATCCTGCCCTCACCGGGACAAGACACCAGGAACAGGCAGTCGAGCCCCACACTGAGGGCTGCCAATAATAGCACGATCCAGATCTACGGTACCTGCAAGGTCCAACTGCAGTTGGGACTTTTCTCGTGGGTGTTCACGCTGGCTGGAGTAAAACAGCCATTCCTCAAGGCAGACTTCCAGCGAGGCCATAGCCTGCTTCTGGACCTCAAGGGTTGGAGACTGGTCCACGCTAAGAGTTTCCAAACCATTCTCCTCAAAGACGTGAAGCTTCCAGCACTCCACCTGGACTCCGTGCAACAATCCACACACAAATACGCCAAGGTCCTGGCCGAGTTCCTGGCGGTGTTCACCCCCCAATTCACCACAGCGATGCCCTGGTGTGGAGTACTGCACATATCCTGACCCAGAGCCTGCCGCTCTACGCACAAGCATAGACATCTCCCTCTGGAAAAGCTCCAGTTGCAAAGAAGGAATTCAAGAAACAGAAAGAGCTCAGCATTGTACGGCAGTCAGACAGCCCTTGGTCTTCTTCCCTGCATATGGTGCCCAAAGTCACTGGGGGTTGGAGACCATGCAACAACTACCAGCATCTTACCGAGGCCACAACACCAGATTACTACCCTGTGCCATACATCCAGGACTTTGCAGCTACCCGACACAGGGCAAAGATCTTTTCCAAAGTGGACCTTGAGTGGGGATATCATCAGATCCCGGTACACCCTGATGATATCCCCAAGACCGTCATCATCACCCCATTTGGCCTGTTCGAATTCCTGTGAATACCATTCGGGTTGAAGACCTTCCAGCAACTAATGGATGTAGTGGGCCGAGACCTGGATGGAACATTCGTCTACCTGGATGACATTCTTGTGGTGAACCAGAACACTTAACGCACCTTCACAACCTCTACACCCAGTTAAGCAAGTTTGGACTGATGATCAACCCAATCAAATGTCAGTTCAGGTTGGAGGCAATCGACATCCTGGATCATAGGGTAACAAGGGAAGGAGCCACACCATTACCTAGTAAGGCGGAGACCATCCAGAAGTTTGCTAGGCCCAGCACGACCAGGGGGACTACAGGAGTTTGTGGGGATGATCAACTTCTACCACAGGTTCATTTTCTCAGCTGCCAGATCATGCAGCCCTTGTTCGCCCAGATAGCAGGCAAGACAAAGGACATCACCTGGGATGAGGAATCAGCAGAGGCCTTTGTAAAAGCTAAGGAAGCCCTGGCAGGCACCACTCTTCTGGCACATCCAAGGGAAGATGCTCCAACGGCCCTGATGGATGCCTCAGGAATGGCGATTGTGGAGTTCTGGAGCAGCAATTCAAAGGAAGTTGGCAGCCGCTGGCTTTTTTCAGCAAATATCTGTGACTTCCGGAATGGAAGTACAGCACTTTTGACAGAAAGCTACTGCCACTATACTTAGCCATCCACAACTTCAGATATTTCCTCAAGGGCAGGTGTTTTATAGCCTTGACAGACCACAATCCCCTGAACTTTGCTTTGGCCAAGATCTTGAACCTCTGGTCAGCCCGCCAAGAGCATCACCTGTCTTACATCTCAAAATACACCACAGATGTAAGGCACATCTCTGGCAAGGACAACATGGTGACCAACATACTTCCAGAAAGAGTATCCACGCGCTATCAAGGGGAGAGGATTTCGTAGTGCTGGCAGAGATGCAGCAAGATGACAAGGAGGTGCCCCAGTACAGGACAGCTATATCAGGACTGCAGCTTCAGGACATCCCAGTTGACCACCCTCCTATGCGACGTGGCCACCGGCAAAACAGACCTTTCATCCTGGTGGCTTGGAGACAGCAGGTTTTCAATTCCATCCACAGGCTGGCTCACCCATCCATCAGGACCATTGTCCAGCTGGTGACCAGCAAATATGTGTGGCATGGATTGCAAAAACAATTCAGTGGGTGGGCAAAGGTGTGCATGCAGTGCCAAACAGCCAAGGTACAGCGATACACCAAGACCTCACCTCAGCACTTTGAGCCCATGGAGCAAAGGCTCAACCACATACACGTAGACATAGTAGGACCCTTACCAGTATCCCAGGGTTTCTGCTACTTGTTCACAATGGTCGATTGCTTCATCGGGTGGCTGGAAGCAGTCCCGCTGGCAGACACATCCACAACCTCGTGTGCCAGGTTACTGTCCCAGATCACATCGGACAGAGGAGCTCAGTTCACCTCCAGCCTGTGGTCCGACCTTGCCAGCCTGTGGGGTGCCCAGCTGCACAGCACAACGGCCTACCACCCACAGTCAAATGGGATGGTGGAGTGCTTCCAAAGGCACCTCAAGACTGTGCTCATGACAACACTCCAAGGACCTAACTGGGTGCACGAGTCACCATGGGCACTGTTGGGTATCTGCACGGCACCCAAAGAGGACTCCAACACCTCTTCAGCTGAGCTTGTCTATGGAGCTTCACTGGTGGTCGCACCTCAAGACTGTGCTCATGACCAGACTCCAAGAACCTAACTGGGTGGACGAGCTACCATGGGCACTGTTGGGTATCTGCACGGCACCCAAGGAGGACCCCAACACTTCTTCAGCTGATCTCGTCTATGGAACTTCACTGGTGGTCGTTGAGGAATTAGTACTATCCCCAGGTGGACAGCAGGACGATGCAGTAGCTCTCCTCCGCAAGCTGAGGGAAAGAGTCGACAACTTGGCCCGCCTTCACCTTCCAGGTACGGACATGTGAGGACCAACATACCCAAGGACCTATAGGACTGTCATGTTTTCATTCGCAGGAGTCCACATCATCCACCACTGCAGAGACCTTACAAAGGCCCATTCCGGGTTGTATGTAACAATGGAGCCACGTTCAAGCTGGAGGTCGGAGGCAAGATGGATGCTTTCACCAAGGACAGACTAAAGCCAGCACACCTGGACCTGGCGCGCCCAGTCGAGATGCCAGCACCATGCAAAACAGGCAGGCCACCAAAGCCTTCAGAGACTCTGCCTTCGGGCACCAAGGACAATACCGCCCACCACCATAGCGATCAAACCAGTGCTCCTAAAAGCCAGTAGACCACACAGCAACACTGGCCCTAGCAAGTGAACTGGCAAACGAACGGCAAGGGCAACTTATGTACCAGCGACTCCAAAATGGCACTGGCCCCACTGCACGGCCAACCTTCAGGGACAGCGGACGGGGAAGAAGGGATTGTCATGAAAGAGGGTACCCACGCACTGGAAACCCACTTTTGATATGCGTCAGTAAAAAGGGGGAAACAGCGGGAACACGAGAGGTATAAAAGTCGGGCCTGAGCCCCCAATAAAACACAGAGCTTAACCTGACTGCACTCATGTGTGAGCCTTTCTTTCAAGTAGTGCACAGCTACAGTAGTGTCTTAAATAATAATTACACAATAATACAAATAGCATGTAAATTTCAAACTTTATACAGATCTTCTTTCTTCATAAGGCCAGAAGTTATCAGCACAGTCTGGATAAATAAGGTCTGTAACCTGTATGGTATGTAAACAACAAAATAAAGTCAGTTTGTACATAGAAGTTTCTTTGACTCCAAAATCTTTGAGTTAAAATGTCAACCAGTAAACCTCAAATCTTCCTCAGACAAAATAGACACAACTTTCCCTTTGAGTTAACAAGAGCTACCTCTTCAGCATGTTTCTTGGCTTTCTTCCTTTCTTCAACATTCTGCTTCTTGTAGGAAGAATTTGAACTCTTAATATCAAATTTTGAAAATGTATTTGTTTTTCTCATAAGATTCAAATGACATTATTTCTTCATCTTGTTTGCCACATTTGGTGATGTGCAATTTCTCTTTCTTTCTGCATTATTGGTAACTGATCCTTCAATTTATTCTTGTTTGTTTTCTATAGTCAACTCTTGTGTTATTAACCAATGACTTGTTTCTCTTTCAAAAGATTAATTTCTTCCTCCAACCCTTTACATTTTGACAATGCTGAATCTCTTTCCTCAATAACTGTATTAATTTCTTCAGCAGTTGTTCTTTTCTTTCACTTTCTGACGTTGCAAATTTTATTTACAATTAAATCTTTATTCTTGTCAACTTCTTTCTGAACCTTTCACTTTCAAAACCGAAAAATCATTGGAATCATTTTCATCCTTTTGAAATCCAGTTTTGGTTTCAATTACAAAGTTAACATCTTTCCTTCCACTGTTTTCATGATTATCTAATATTTCTAAGCCTTTTTTCAACATTTTGTTCTCTGAATGCAATTTTACCAAATTGTCAGTTACATGTTCCATTATCAGTGCAATTTTCTGCATTCACTGGGTTTTGAGGCATGTTGTGAGAACTCTTCATTACCTTTGTCTGCTGTAATCTCGGAGATACAAAAACTACTTTTCAAATTTGTTCTCAGTCTTCGGTTTTAGTCCTGCCTCTGATTCAATTACACAGGAATAATCACCAGCAGTATTTGCCACATTTTCTAATACTTTATTTTCTTCGATTTCTGATGAAAATAATTCCTTCAATATTGCTTTAGATATCTTTGATTTATTTTCACACTGATCTATTTTCTTCTCTTCAGAAATGAATTTCTTATTTACAGTCTTTTACTGTACCCATAACTCAACAACTTTCACAACTGAAATCCTGTTGACACTCGTCTTGAACTGTTCCTGAGCAATATAATTATTTCCTTCTATAGGTCTATTAACTGTCCATCCCAAGCCTAGTTTTAACAGCAATAAGGACCATCTCCCCTACTTCATACTATATCTAGTGGTTCCAAAGCCTTTCAACCACTCAGCATCTCTACCTCAGAATTAATTTTAGGTAGATAAAGCTTCCACAGATAAGCCAACTGATGGATATTTTGATGTGGAATATTTCCTTCATCCACGGACATAGTCTTCTGAGTATACAAATTTGGAAGATCACAAAATTTTTCATCATGCAATCCAGCATCCTCTAAGACTGAAACAATGCAGGTTTCAATGACTTTTTCAACATAATCTTCAGCTTCCCTGAAAATAAAGTTTGTTCATCAGTCCCTCTGTGCAAAAAGATGCAGTTCTGCCTGGGTCAAGAAATGCATAAGTACCTAGTATTACATTCCCATTCTAGCTCTTGACTCGTACAGGCACTATTGAGAGTTTACAGTTATCCACACCGACCCCAGTAAGACCACTCTTCTGAACCGAGGGTATAACATTGTTTTATGACGTTTCCTTTGTTTGTTCTTTTTTCCAATTCCTTGTTCCTTTGTTGGATATGCAGTATTTTACGATGCTTTAAACTGCACATGTTACAACTAAGTCTCTTCTTGTAGTTTTCACTGATGTGCCCTTTACACAAACAGCCAAAACATATTCCATTTTCCCTTTTAAAAAAAAACAATTTTCTCTATGTTCATTCTTTTCCAACCATAACCAGATTTCCAAAGCATGTCCAACTTTATTGACAAACAACTCTTCTCAGAAGGCAAATTCTCTTTTTTATCTTCTTCTTCTTCTTTGGCTTGGCTTTCCGGATGAAGATTTATGGAGGGGTAATGTCCACGTCAGCTGCAGGCTCGTTTGTGGCTGACAATCCGATGCGGGACAGGCAGACATGGTTGCAGCGGTTGCAAGGGAAAATTGGTTGGTTGGGGTTGGGTGTTGGGTTTTTCCTCCTTTGTCTTTTGTCAGTGAGGTGGGCTCTGCAGTCTTCTTCAAAGGAGGTTGCTGCCCGCCGAACTGTGAGGCGCCAAGATGCATGGTTTGAGGCAATATCAGCCCACTGGCGGTGGTCAATGTGGCAGGCACCAAGAGATTTCTTTAGGCAGTCCTTGTACCTCTTCTTTGGTGCACCTCTGTCTCGGTGGCCAGTGGAGAGCTCGCCATATAACACGATCTTGGGAAGGCGATGGTCCTCCATTCTGGAGACGTGACCTACCCAGCACAGTTGGATCTTCAGCAGCGTGGATTCGATGCTGTCGGCCTCTGCCATCTCGAGTACTTCGATGTTGGAGATGAAGTCGCTCCAATGAATGTTGAGGATGGAGCGGAGACAATGCTGGTGGAAGCGTTCTAGGAACCGTTGGTGATGCCGGTAGAGGACCCATGATTCGGAGCCAAACAGGAGTATGGGTATGACAACGGCTCTGTATACGCTAATCTTTGTGAGGTTTTTCAGTTGGTTGATTTTCCAGATTCTTTTGTGTAGTCTTCCAAAGGCGCTATTTGCCTTGGCGAGTCTGTTGTCTATCTCGTTGTCGATCCTTGCATCCGATGAAATGGTGCAGCCGAGATAGGTAAACTGGTTGACCGTTTTGAGTTTTGTGTGCCCGATGGAGATGTGGGGGGGCTGGTAGTCATGGTGGAGAGATGGCTGATGGAGGAGCTCAGTTTTCTTCAGGCTGACTTCCAGGCCAAACATTTTGGCAGTTTACGCAAAACAGGATGTCAAGCGCTGAAGAGCTGTCTCTGAATGGGCAAATAAAGCGGTATCGTCTGCAAAGAGTAGTTCACGGACAAGTTGCTCTTGTGTCTTGGTGTGAGCTTGCAGGCGCCTCAGATTGAAGAGACTGCCATCTGTGCGGTATCGGATGTAAACAGTGTCTTCATTGTTGAGGTCTTTCATGGCTTGTTTCAGCATCATGCTGAAGAAGATTGAAAAGAGGGTTGGTGTGAGAACGCAGCCTTGCTTCATGCCATTGTTAATGGAGAAGGGTTCAGAGAGCTCATTGCTGTATCTGACCCAACCTTGTTGGTTTTCGTGCAGTTGGATAACCATGTTGAGGAACTTTGAGGGGCATCCGAGGCGCTCTAGTATTTGCCAAAGCCCTTTCCTACTCACGGATTCTCCTTTTTATAATGATATCACAATTTACAGAACAGAAACAGGCCATATCGGCCCTTCTAGTCTGCACCGATCTACGTGAAACTCCACTAGTTCCACCTACCCACTCCTTTGCCCATAACCCTCCAACCCCCTCTATGTACTCATCTCTTCTTTGGCTTGGCTTCGCGGACGAAGATTTATGGAGGGGGTAAAAAGTCCACGTCAGCTGCAGGCTCGTTTGTGGCTGACCAGTCCGATGCGGGACAGGCAGACACGATTGCAGCGGTTGCAAGGGAAAATTGGATGGTTGGGGTTGGGTGTTGGGTTTTTCCTCCTTTGCCTTTTGTCAGTGAGGTGGGCTCTGCGGTCTTCTTCAAAGGAGGCTGCTGCCCGCCAAACTGTGAGGCGCCAAGATGCACGGTTTGAGGCGTTATCAGCCCACTGGCGGTGGTCAATGTGGCAGGCACCAAGAGATTTCTTTAGGCAGTCCTTGTACCTTTTCTTTGGTGCACCTCTGTCACGGTGGCCAGTGGAGAGCTCGCCATATAATACGATCTTGGGAAGGCGATGGTCCTCCATTCTGGAGACGTGACCCATCCAGCGCAGCTGGATCTTCAGCAGCGTGGACTCGATGCTGTCGACCTCTGCCATCTCGAGTACCTCGACGTTAGGGGTGTGAGCGCTCCAATGGATGTTGAGGATGGAGCGGAGACAACGCTGGTGGAAGCGTTCTAGGAGCCGTAGGTGGTGCCGGTAGAGGACCCATGATTCGGAGCCGAACAGGAGTGTGGGTATGACAGGAGTGTGGGTTTCAGTTGGTTGTTTTTCCAGACTCTTTTGTGTAGTCTTCCAAAGGCGCTATTTGCCTTGGCGAGTCTGTTGTCTATCTCATTGTCGATCCTTGCATCTGATGAAATGGTGCAGCCGAGATAGGTAAACTGGTTGACCGTTTTGAGTTTTGTGTGCCCGATGGAGATGTGGGGGGGCTGGTAGTCATGGTGGGGAGCTGGCTGATGGAGGACCTCAGTTTTCTTCAGGCTGACTTCCAGGCCAAACATTTTGGCAGTTTCCGCAAAGCAGGACGTCAAGCGCTGAAGAGCTGGCTCTGAATGGGCAACTAAAGCGGCATCATCTGCAAAGAGTAGTTCACGGACAAGTTTCTCTTGTGTCTTGGTGTGAGCTTGCAGGCGCCTCAGATTGAAGAGACTGCCATCCGTGCGGTACCGGATGTAAACAGCGTCTTCATTGTTGGGGTCTTTCATGGCTTGGTTCAGCATCATGCTGAAGAAGATTGAAAAGAGGGTTGGTGCGAGAACACAGCCTTGCTTCACGCCATTGTTAATGGAGAAGGGTTCAGAGAGCTCATTGCTGTATCTGACCCGACCTTGTTGGTTTTCGTGCAGTTGGATAATCATGTTGAGGAACTTTGGGGGACATCCGATGCGCTCTAGTATTTGCCAAAGCCCTTTCCTGCTCACGGTGTCGAAGGCTTTGGTGAGGTCAACAAAGGTGATGTAGAGTCCTTTGTTTTGTTCTCTGCACTTTTCTTGGAGCTGTCTGAGGGCAAAGACCATGTCAGTGGTTCCTCTGTTTGCGCGAAAGCCGCACTGTGATTCTGGGAGAATATTCTCAGCGACACTAGGTATTATTCTATTTAGTAGAATCCTAGCGAAGATTTTGCCTGCAATGGAGAGCAACGTGATTCCCCTGTAGTTTGAGCAGTCTGATTTCTCGCCTTTGTTTTTGTACAGGGTGATGATGGTGGCATCACGAAGATCCTGAGGCAGTTTACCTTGGTCCCAACAAAGCTTGAAAAACTCATGCAGTTTGGCATGCAGAGTTTTGCCGCCAGCCTTCCAGACTTCTGGGGGGATTCCATCCATACCTGCTGCTTTGCCACTTTTCAGTCCTCTTAAATGACAGAATTGACCCTGCCACAACTACCTCTTCCAGAAGATCATTCCACTCAGCCACCACTCTCTGACTGAAGAAGCATCCTCTTATATTACTCCTAAAGTTTTGCCCCCTAACCCTTAACTATCTATTCCCTTCATAATTTTAAATACCTCTATCAAATCCCCTCTCAACCTTCTACGCTCCAATGAATAAAATCCCAGTCTCCTCAATCTTTCTCCATATTCAAGATACTGCAATCCTGGCAACATTTTTGTAAACCTTCTTTGCACCCACTCTACCTTATTTATATCCTTCCTATAATTTGGAGACCAGAACTGCACACAATACTCCAAATCTTTATCTTTGTCCTCATTTATAAATGACACATTCTTTTCAATTTCAGACTAGACTGCAAGTTAGACCCCCTTACATCTTTGTTCCCCATTGAAATGTCTCTGGTATTTTCATATATTGGATCTGTTTCAATGTACACCTACCCTTCTAGGAAATCCACCAAATCTTTTAAGGTAGCTCTTTGATAATATTTTTACTGGAAATCACAAGCCATTCTTTTCCATCTACCAGGCACTTCAAGAGCACAAATACTGCCGATATCTTCCATTGTATTACCACATCCTCTTAAAAAAAGTATAAAGCAATTCAATGCTTGTTGCCAAAGTTCTTCTCAAGTAAGAACTTAGCTCTATCTGCAGACATATGTTGACAAGTTCATTTGACCATCCTGTGTACATTTCCAAATATTAAAGACAATCTTCAAGGTCTAAACACTTGTTTTCAAAAATAGTGTGTCTAAAAGATCTCATGAACACTTGGTACTGAAATGGGTCTCCATCAAAAGTGAATCTCCCTCTTGGGCAAAGAAGTGAGACATTGTAGCTGGATCAATGATGCAATTATTTCATTGTTTCCTCTCATTGATAATAGTTTGTTGTCCTGTTCACCATCTCTTGTAGCAGGTAATGTATCTAGAACTCTCAATAAAGTAGGTTCACTCATATTTCTGATATTTGACTCGAATAATGCCAAGGATTTGAATGAACCCAAGCCGCAGCTCTGTCGGTGGACTTTACCACTGGTATGTTTCTTTCTTTGGCTTGGCTTCGCGGACGAAGATTTATGGAGGGGGTAAAAAGTCCACGTCAGCTGCAGGCTCGTTTGTGGCTGACAAGTCCGATGCGGGACAGGCAGACACGATTGCAGCGGTTGCAAGGGAAAATTGGTTGGTTGGGGTTGGGTTTTTCCTCCTTTGCCTTTTGTCAGTGAGGTGGGCTCTGCGGTCTTCTTCAAAGGAGGATGCTGCCCGCCAAACTGTGAGGCGCCAAGATGCACGGTATGTATGGCTTAGCTAAACCATGCTCTGGAAGGATTTGTTCTTGTATGTACATGTCTAGCACCCATGGTACTAAGATTTCTGTCTTAATAATTGGTTTCATTCCCTGTGGCTCTTTCTTAAAATATGATTCCATACCATCATACATTAGGTAATCTACTTCTAGCAACAGATACCTCTGAACCTATTCAACAAGGAATCAATAACAATTCTTCTTTTACTCTATTCCATTTGCTCCTTTTCCCTTCTTCAGGTGCTTCTTTAGCTGCTCCTTTCTTCCTTAGCTGCTCCTCTTCTTTTCGTAGCTGCTCCCACTCTCTTCACAGTTGCTTCTCCTGCGCTTCCTCTAATTCTTCTAAGACATATTTATCCTTAAGCCATTCATTTTCTGCATAATAGCAGCCTTTTCAGCTCTTAATTTTAAACATGTTGATGTTATACTGGAAATTCTGGACATTCCTCTCGAAGAACTTCTTCTGAGTCTCTTGCTTTCCACATTTGACGCACTGTCATCTGCTTGTATTTTTTTCCTGCAGGTCAGATGTTTTCCAATTTTAATATTATATCCATTGAGTCTTCAGCTTTTTCATTATCTTTTGGTGACACATATTCAGCCATGTCTTCATATTGTTACAGAGTTCTGTGTTGTGTATTGGCCTATGTGTTGTGTGGTTTTATGTTAAAAAGTGACAGTTTGCCTTAGAGAACCAAGGTGAAGGTGGACTGCTGAGAGAGTGGGAGACGGACTGAGCATGTGCAGAAAATGATCTAAAAATTTCTGGACTTGGATGATAAACCACCACTGGGGGTGCTGTGGAGTGGAAGGAGGCCCAGAGCATGAGTCATGGTCTGGAGGACAGTTTAGAATGTTGGGATTTCAAAAAGGATGAACATTCCGAAGGCAGCCAGAAGGATCCCGACCAAGCCAGTGGTTCCTCTCTCTACTAGCAACACAAGACAACTTCAAATTTTGTGCTCTCTCTCCCTCTCTCTCTCTCAAAAGATGTTTTAGATTCAGTTTACCAAACAAACTGAATTTTGTTTATGATCTTTGCTTCAGTTGAGATCGAAGTTTTGTGAGTCTTGTGTGTTTTGTGCCTTAAGTTTTTGTGTGGGCTGGTTGGAAATATAACTTAAACTTTAATTACATATGTTAGATTTAGGCTGGGGAATTTATTAGTTTTACACTGTTATAGAAATTTGCATAGTGACCAGTGGACATTGTTATAAAAGAGGGGGATTTTGAATTAAAGTGTGAAGGTGAATTTTTTTGTTAATAAAGTAATTGTTCATCTGTACCCCTGTGTGATATGCCTTCTTTGCGGTTGCTGGTTTGATCTTGTAACAATATTCAAATGTTGTCTTCTGCAATGATTTTCCAATGTCTTCATTCCTATCAACCGAAGCCTTGGCTTCTTCTCTTGCCAGCTTCAGTCTTTCAATGAGAACACCTTTATTTCCACTTGTCTCTCATTTCCAATGGCTCAGTTCTCCTCTCTACGATCCATTACCTTCATGTCTTTATTATGTTGCATTAATATGTTGCATATGTCAGCAGCTGCTTCAGCCATTCTTACTCGTCTTGTTACTCCATTTTTCGAACACACACACAACACCAGCCAAATCAACAGTCCCCAATGGACTAGCAGCAGCAAAATCCAAACTGTGTTTAAACTTTCCACAAATACACAGGAGTCCATAGACTTAAGCCCACCCCTTCTAAAGGTTGCAATGTGCTGATATTAACAGACGAGTTTCCACAGCAGCATCCATCAATAATATCGCTGATTTTAAAGAAACAGCTTCACCAACATTATTATAAGACACTTTGCTATTGCATTAGAGACTTTAAATCACTCTCAGGGTGATACTCATAGAGGTTGAATGTGGATTACAAACAGCCCCCAACTCAAGGCATTTCCAAGAGGGCCATTGTATAAATATAAATCCAAAGCACAGAGAGTTTCTTCTGTCTTCTAACCTTCAGTGTTATGTTCAAACAATACTCTTTAGTTGACTAAATATAGTGACTTGGATGCAATAGCCGCTTGAAAGCTAAGTGAGACGCTTATTAGTGACATTTTTTCAATTAGTTTCAATACAAGTCTAGATGTATTTAAATTATTTATTCCAACACAAACTTGAAATCATCTTCTTTACTGAAATGAAATATCCATAAATAAAATCTGTATAAACTTCTAGTAACATTTATTATCATGGTCAACTAAAGTTATGGCAATCTCATTCATCCTTCTTTATGTGGTTGCCATGTTTTATATCCTATCTAAAACTCCTGATTCACACTCTGCCCCACCGCGTATGCTTCAACTGGCACCCGAATGTACCATGCCTTCCTCAGCCGACGCTCCAACCTCGAACGCACTGCGCATGCTCCTGGAAACCACACATGTGCAAAACAACAAAGTTGGCTGCAAAAAGTAAAAATTAACTCGGGATGCCTCTGATGACCAATTGGACACCGACCTAACAAGGTAAGTAAATACTTTACACATTTTTGGCCCCTACACTGGTAATGTTTCAGATACATTGCATCATATTCGCAAAAAAAGGGGATTCATTCCATTACAAGTGAAGCACTCTAGAGGGCAGATTTAAAACTACTGCTGATGTTACATTCAAGTCAAGTTTTTTTTAACCTCTTCTTCCTCACACCCTGCACAGTATCGTTACACAAACAAAAGTGCTGGAGGAGCCTGGGAGGAAAACCTTGTTTTTTTTCCAAAATGAGCTAAAATTCTCCAACAAAACTGAGTCTGAAACCTCGTTTAGCTTTTCTCCTCCTTCATCATAACTAGTGAGACATGGGGCTGGAGGATCTGGCGGATGATGTGGCTGCTGAGGTACATATGGGAGTTGTCTTGCACACAAGGAATCTTTCGATTCCTCACCCTCATCATTCTGCTAGTTTGGGGTTGCCATGCCTGACATCGGGACCTTGGGGTTTTCTTTATCACCTTCTGTTTTTTTTTCTAACCATCTGGTGCTTAGCTCTGCTCTCCCTCTTTCTCTGCTTTTTCTCCTGATTGTCATCCCACTCACATTCAGCCTGAAGGACCTCTCAGTCTTTAGGTGCACCCTCATTTGTACATAATGCTATCCCTCTACAAACTTGCATTTTCCCTCCATTTCTTTCTTAAGATGTTTGCCATCCCTTCTGTCCCTGTTCCTTCCATTCTTGTCTATACTGTCTCCATTTCTTTCCTACGTATTTCTCCCATAGTAGTTGTTCTGCTTTTCAATGTCCTGTATGGCCATGCTTCAATACCCAGTCCAGTTTGTTAATGCTGCTGACAGCTGTCAAATTTCTTTACCATATTTTGGATACAACACATTTGTTGTATTAGGGTGCCTCCAACAGCCTTATCCATAATCTCCTGCCTGATTTATAAATTAATCTTTTATCTGGGCATCATTGGCCATCAATTGAATTAAAATTTAACCTCAGGCAATCCTGTATCCATAAACCATATGACCACTGCAGTCACGCATAATCTTAAACCTTATATCATATATTCTACAGGCATGTACTCCTTGTATATCTTGGTTCTTTTCTAGATCTTGGAAACCAGATCAACCTCAGACAAGAGACCAGAATGCTCCCGGAAACCGGGGTCAGAGGCAAATACAATGGATCTGCAGGTGCCTCTTTATCCTCCCTCTGGTGCCCAAAATGTTGATAGACTCTTACTCAGTCCTAAGTGACTTCTATCCCGGTGGGATCTTGCCGCCTACACCAATGCTAAAGTCAGCCCACGTTGTAAGAAAACAAACAGCAGGAAAAAAATGTACAACTTCTTTATTTAACTCCTTGTAATGAAAGTGGGAGTGAGGGGATTCAAGAAAGAGTTCAGTGACTCGTTCTCTACACTGAGCCCCACACATTCAAAGTATTTGAGTGTTCATTGTATATTTATGCACAATTTGGGCAGGGATCTGCATGAGACCCTTACAAGTTTCACACACCTGCAATTTGTGTTCACCATTACATGCTACCTTGTAACACCAACAAATGTTCTGGGAAAGTCAGAGCGTCTTGAACCTAAGGTTTATTGACATACTTATGAAGCTGGCTATCCCACTATGGTACAGATGTTAAGAAGGCAATTATATTCCCATGTTTGCACAAGCAGTAACTGTATCTTTACCTAATCCATTAATCTTTTATTAAGCATATTCGTCAAAATCATTCTTCCATAAAGCTGCAGATAACTATCTAAGGCTCAAGCTTAACAACTTCAAGTCCATTGGTTAACTGGTCCATATCTCACAGATGCCAAATGTCAGATCTCAGATACCTCCCCTCAAGTCCCATCACTGAACATTAGACAGACATACACTGGTATCATTTATGACATACAAATTAAATTTAACCTTGACAGTCTCCAGACTCGTAGTGAAACACAAAAGTCTTCAGATTGTTATAAAAATGCACAGAAATGTCGACGAAAATCAGCCAGTCTTGCAATGTCCATAGAAGGTAAAGATAAACTATTGACGTTTCGGGCCTGAGCCCTTCTTCAAGGTACTCATTTCTGCATTTTTGCATTCTCCCCAAGATCCACAGCCAGGTCTATTCTGATATAAGCAAACAAAGAATGGTTGGAGAAACCCAGCAGGTCAGACAGCATCCATGGGTACAAATGGTCAATCAACATTTCAGGTGTGAACCCTTTATCAACTCTAATGTAGAACAGGCAAAATTACATATCTAAAGGGAGAAAGAAGCTAAGGGTGGAGCTCAGATGTGATAATGGATAGAAGTGGTAAAAAGAGAAGAGACAGAGGGAGAAACAATTAGGAAGGGAGTGATGAAGGAAAAGAGCATTGTTTCAGCCTAATTTTGTCACACAGAACTAATTTCCAATTTATTCTGTGGAAATTAAAATCATCCACTAGGAGAACCCTGTTGCTTTTAGATCTCTCTGTAATCAGCATATATATTCTTCTAAGTCCTCTACCATTGGCTATTGGGAGACCTCTCGAATAACCCTACCATTGTGATAGTATCTTTCTTACTTCTGAGTTCTGTCCTCATTGCTTCAGATGATGAGTCCTCCACTATCTCTTTCTGGCTGTCAACTCCATGATCAATAATGTAGCTTCCTCACCTCTTCTACAGAGTCTCTATTATGTCTGAAAACAATGAAACTCTGGAACATTCAGAGAATTAGTCCTGCCCCTCTATGTAAATGTTTTTTTTTAATTTTAAATTTAAATTTAGACTTACAACATGGTAACAGGCCCTTTCAGCCCATGAGCCCATGCCACCCAATTACAACCCATTGACCTACAACCCCCAGTAGGTTTTGAATGATGGGAGGAAACCAGAGCCCTGGGGAAAACCATGCAGACATGGGGAAAACATACAAACTCCTTAGACAGCACGGGATTCAAACCCTGGTCACGATCACTGACATTGTAACAGCATTCCGCTAACCGCTATGCTAACTGTGCTGCCCCAAGTCTTTGTAATGGTCGCAACATCATTGATCCAGGCTCTAAGTTCATCATCTTTACACAGAATACTCTTTGTATTGAGATAAATCCACTTCAGCTCATTAACATCACTGTGTTCATTAACCTAGCTGTCAGACTTATTTGGCCTAATACTGACCTTCCACTCAATCACTCCACTTGCCACCTGCTGCACTGGTTGCCAACCCATCCCTGACTTGCCAAATTAAACCTTCCCAAGCCACACTAGTGAACCTCTCAGTGAGAAAATAGTTACAAACTTATCCTTTGTGTTCAAATCTTAACTGCCCTAGAAGAGAGCCAATGGTCCATGTACCTGAAGTTCTCCCATCTCCACTAATCCTTTAGAAATGTATCTTACAGCACTATCTTCCTATTTCTTACACACATACAGCATTCAGCATGGTAACAGGCCCTTTCGGCCCACGAGCTCGTCTGCCCAATGAAACCCAATTATCCTACACCTCGGTATGTTTTTGAACAGTGGGAGAAAGCCAGAGCTCCAGGAGGAACCCACACAGACACGGGGAGATTGTACAAACTCCTTACAGACAACGCTGGATACAAGCTCAGATCATTGGCGCAGTAACAGCACTGCAGAAACCACTACCTTAACCGTGTTGCCCTTCTTACCTCGATGGCACAAAGCCTGGGTAGCAATCCTGAAATTAAAGGCATAGAGTTCATGATTTTTGTAACTTTCTAGCTAACTCCATAAATTCTCTAAGGAGAACCTCTTCTCTCATCCTGCCCATGTCTGGCACTATATGTCGGACAGCAGGCATACATCATGTATGTACATTTTTAATGTATTACTACATGACAATAAAATAACCTTAAACCTTGATGTCAGTAGCATTAATCTGGACCAAGACCCCTAACTCCCCCTTTTTAATGTTCTTTTACCTACTGAGAGGCCTTTTTTATCACTGCCACCAGGAAGGTAACAAACCAATCCTGGAGACTTGTTATGTCCCTGACTAACACCAATCCTGGAGACTTGTTATGTCCCTGACTAACACCAATCCTGGAGACTTGTTATGTCCCTGACTAACACCAATCCTGGAGACTTGTTATGTCCCTGACTAACACCAATCTTGGAGACTTGTTATGTCCCTGACTAACACCAATCCTGGAGACTTGTTATGTCCCTGACTAACACCAATCCTGGAGACTTGTTATGTCCCTGACTAACACCAATCCTGGAGACTTGTTATGTCCCTGACTAACACCAATCCTGGAGACTTGTTATGTCCCTGACTAACACCAATCCTGGAGACTTGTTATGTCCCTAACACCAATCCTGGAGACTTGTTATGTCCCTGACTAAAACCAATCCTGGGGACTTGTTATGTCCCTGACTAACACCAATCCTGGAGACTTGTTATGTTCCTGTCTAAAGAATGCCATATTAATATTGCTTGCCTAGACTTTGCCTTACCCTGATGTACAACAGAGCCAATTGTGGTGCCACTGACCAATCTAGTTGCTGGTGCCATTTTCCCCTGAGAGACTATCTTCACCAATGGTATCTAAAATGGTTCATGTGTTTGAAGGAGGGACAACCACAGGAGACTCCTGCAATATCTCCCTGCTCTTCCCGGCAGAATATTTGCCAGGAGTAGTGGTGGAAATTGATATGATAGTAACATCTAAGTGGCTTCTCGATTGCAACGTGAATATGCAAAGGATTACATATCATGTGCAAGCAGAAAAGTTTTCTTATAAATTAGGCATTAGACATGGGGGCCAAAGGTGTACTATGTTCTAAAACAAAATCTGAAATATGATGAAATGCTCTCCACTTGCCTTCATGAAAGGTCAGTCAACTTTCAAGGAGCTCTAAACCAGTGGTTTTCAAACTGCCCCTAAACTCACATTCCACCTTAATCAATCCCTGTACCATAAGTACTCTGTGTTAATAAGGGATTGCTTAAGGTGGTATATGAGTGGAATGAAAATATTTGAAAACCACTGTTTTAATCATACCTAATTAACTCATTATGTGTATGGTTTCATAACTCTAAGGAAAATGGGCCAAAGACAATTTTTCTCAAGCAAAATATTTCAGTAACAATTGGGTCTAGAGCAGTGGTTCTCAGCCTTTCCTTCCCACTCACATTCCACGTTAAGCAATCCCTTACTAATCACAGAGCACTTGTGTATATGACTACTTAAAGTGGAATGTGCGTCTATGGGGGCAGTTTGGAAACCATTGCTCTAAACCATCCAAGACAAAAATCCCACTTGAATGGGATGTAATTCACCACCCTAAACATTCTTTCTACCAATCAGTGCTGCACAGTCAGGTGTGTAGCAGCAACAAAATACACTGCAGATCGGCACATAGGCTTTTCTAATAGCTCCTTCCAAACCCCTAGCCTCTACCACAAGAAGGATAGTGCAGCAAGTGATGAGAAGATGACCATCTAAAAGGTTCCCCTTCAATTCTCACAACATCCTGATTGGATGTTAGTCAGGGACATAACAAGTCTCCAAGATTGGTGTTAGTCAGGGATATAACAAGTCTCCAGGATTGGTGTTAGTCAGGGACATAACAAGTCTCCAGGATTGGTGATTTTGTGTCTTTCATCCTTGTTGGGTCTAAATCCTGAAACTCCATATCCACTGTGGAAGCAACGTCCCTAGAAAGGTTGCAGTAGTTCAATAAGTCAGCTCACCACCAATCAACACAGGGTCAACACCAAAGGGGGACATTCATGGGCATCCACCCCCCAAACAAGGTAACATGACCCCCACCCCAACCCATAGAAGTTACAGCACAGAAAAACAGGCCATTTGATCCTTCCAATCTGTGCAGACCCATAAAAGTAGCTAGTCCCACTGACCTACTCTCATTCCATAACCCTCCAGACCACTCCTATCCATGTATTTATTCAATTTATTTTTAAAACTCAAGACTGAATCTACATTCACTACATCAGATGGCAGCTCATTCCACACTCCTACAACTCTCTGAGTGAAAACCTCTCCCCTTTTAGCCTAAAGCTATGACCTCTCGAATTTATCTCCCCCAATCTACGTGGAAAAATCCTACTCACAACTACTCTGTCTCTACCCCTCATAATCTTATTAAACCTCTATCAAGTCACCTACAGCGTTAACATCACTAGCATCAAGTGTCACTAGCGTCTGGCGTCACTGGTCTCCACTGGAGACCAGCGATACTAGGGACTAGTGTAGCTAGATACTACTGACGCTTGATGAACACTAGTGACACTAGAGATTCTCCATGTCATATAAGCAGCATGTTTTTCCGCTACGTCCGAGGGACTTGCACAGAGGAGGTTCTTGGTAGGCAGATAGGCTCCATCCCCGCTGAGCGAGTTTTTGAGTGACAGATTGTGCTCCTTCTGGTTACCCTAATGCCCCCCGCTAAGTCTTGTTCTGGCACTAAACCTGAATCCACATGGCACTTATGGAAGAAAAATAAATGCTAGTCTTGGTAGTATTGCCTAGAGACCAACAATGAAGAAACACAATGTGCTGAGCAAAATCACTGCAGTCACCGTGAGAGATTGAACAATTTCTTTCTTGTGTCTGACAAATTACATTGCTGCTGTCAACAACTTGCATTTATTGCCTTAAAACCATAAATTCTTCTTGAAAGTCCACATTCAAAGACCTTGTGTGACATATCTGCAGTGTTAACAGACTTGCAACATGCTGTGCTGACCACAGTACAAGAAATGGAATTTGTCCCTGTGTGAGAACCTAATGCATTGTCCACCAATTTACTCATCTCATCGTAATGATCCCTTCCCCAATTAAACACTTTCCCATTTTGACTGTTTCTATCCTTATCAATGGCTTTGCTTAAAGTGTTGTGTCACTCTCACCCAAATATTCCCCACCAAGAGTACAAACACCTGACCAGGTTCATTATCCAAAATTATATCCAGTATGGACTCTCCTCTAGTTGGCTGGTTCACATCCTGTGTGAGGAATCCTTCTTGAACACACCTGGCAAATTCAGCCTCATCTATCCATCTTGCAGTTAGAAAGTGGCAGTCAGCATCAGGGAAGTTGAATTCTCCCATAACAACAACCCTGTAATTCCTGCACTTTGGAAAATCATTCAGAGCGGCACAAGTATACTGTATTTTTTTAAAACTTGCTCTAACTGAAATCTGGCCCTTTTACTCCCACTACATTGAAGCCTTGATGGATCATCAATTTATTCAGATGTGAAGAGCTTAGCCATAGTTAGCATTCACCAAGGGATTTTAGTTTAGTGATAGGAAGTAATGAGTTCAATTCCACTCCAGAGATTTGAGCACACAATCTAGTCAAAGAACTATTTGTTTATTTGTCTCAAAATACCTAACACAGTGAGAAAGGTTCTTCTGCGAGGAGACTGATAGGTTATCTCTGATATGTGTACATCCGTATAAAGAATCATTACAGAGCATAGGATTCCAGGAAAAGAAAAATCAGCAGTAAAGAACCATGGAGAAGTTCCTCACCATCCAGAGACTGGATATTGACCCTCAGCACCTGGACGCTCCAGCATACTTGAAGATCTGGAAGCAATTGAAGTGATCATCCACAAGCAGGCTGTCATCATCAATGCAAACCAGAAGAAACTCATGGTACTATGTACTAAGCTGGGCCTGCACACTTTCCAGGAAATCCAAGACTGCACGGAGTTTGAACCAGCAATGGCCATCCTGGAAAGCATGTACCTGCCCCTGAAGAACATACTGTATGCCCAGTACCTGCTCAGGATCAGGGTACAACAGCCAGTTGAGACAGCAGACGCTTACCTGGGGCAATGCGAGATCTAGCACACCTGTGCACCGCTGGGGAAGTGGAGCGACTAGTTCGAGATGCCTGGGTGCAAGGGCTGCGTCGAGGGCTACCCGACAGAGGCTACTGGAGAAGAATAATGCTTCCCTCGCCAGGATCATAGAGATCGTCCACTCCTTAGAAAATGCAGCCAGCCACATTGAAGTTTTCGATACTTGCCTCCCCCATCCTCCGACGCTGACAACAGCAGTCGCGGAGGGGCCCCACGTGGAAGAAATGATCACCGCCACTGTAAGTACTGCAGGGCCCAGTGTGGGTCAGACAGGTGCTCCCGGAAGAACTACCCCGCGAGGAACTCACATTGCTCTTGATGTGGGAAGAAGGGCCACTTCGCTAAAGTGTGCCTCTCCAAACCCAGGGAGCGCTGCAGTACTCTGCATCCAACCGGAAGCTCCTCTCAATCCTCTGGGCACCCCCATGTGCAAATGCCGGGCAGCACCATTTCTCTGCCTAAACCAACAATGTCACTTCCGCCCGGCCGTGGAACCATGCGGCCACCATGTGCTCACCACAGGCGCCACCATCTTTTATTCTTCAACTTCCACCCACGCCGAACTCTCCACTTCTGTCCACACTGATGACATCACTTCCAGTTGGGTTGCCAGACCACACTGATGCCATGTGCATCTCCTGAGCGCCGCCATCATGGACCAGCATATCTCTACACAACCCAAATCCAGCTCGCCCATCTCGCTGACATGGTCAACATGTGCGGGTACGAAACTGTGCACTCGTTGCATCCCACATTCCTAAAGATGTCCACTCGCCGCAGCTGGCTGGGAGCAGTGACTTCGACCCCGAGGAGGTCCTAGCATCCACTATGCTATCGGAGGACATCCCCTTGGGCTCGGGCGTTCAATGATGGACATTGCTGTCAATGGGAAGGTAATAAAATGCCTGTTTGATAGCAATAGTACTGAGAGCTTTGTGCACCTGAACGTGATCCATACTCTGGCACTCAAAGTATAGCCAGCGAACTTCGTTATCACCTTCATAGCCCAGGACCACTCCATCGTGGCATTGGGGTGATGCTCAGTGAACTTGACTCAGACATACCAAGGGTTCAGGCTACTGATCATGCCCAAGCTCTGTGCCCCAGTTCATGAGACTAAACTTCCAGTGTCACCTCCACAGCCTCACCCCAGGCTTCAGTGGCCCATTCCCCCCACTCACCATCTACAGCACAAAGTTCAGTGACTGCCTCCAGACCACCTGTGGACTCTCCACTCTGCGTGTACCCCCTCCATGTCTCTTCAACTACCTGACGTCAGACTGCAAGCCAATGCGGCCAAGAATTGGTGCAACTGTGCAGCTGAAAGGGCCTTTATCAAGGCCAAGGTGCGACGGCTTCTGGCGGAAGGAGTAATAGAGCCTAGCACCAGCCCCTGGAGAGCTCAAGTCCTTGTCATAAAAGGTGGCAGTAAACCGAGGATAGTCATCGATAATAGTCAGACCATCAACCGAACACCTAGCTGGACGCCTAACCACTGCCCCGCATCACGGACATGGTCAACGAGATAGCTCACTATGTCTTCTCCACGATTGACCTGAAGTGGGCCTACCACCAACTCCCCATCCATGCCTGAGATAAACCCTATACCATATTTGAGGCAGATGGAAGCTTTTACCAGTTCCGCCGGGTATCATTTGGGGTCACACATGGGGACTCCATGTTCTAGTGGGAGATGGATCACATGGAAGACCGATAAAACTCAAGAGCGACCTTCCCATACCTGGACAATGTCACCATCTGCAGCCATAACTAGCAGGATCACGAAGCCAACCAGGATATGTTTCTCTGGATGGCAGAGGAACTAAACCTCACCTATAACAGGGAGAAGTGCATGTTCAGTAATACCTGTATCATCATCCTGGGATGCATTGTGGAACATGGTGTCATTGGTCCCGACCCTGATGGAACTGCCCCTTCCCCACATGCTCAAGGGCCTCCGCAGGTGCCTAGGGCTCTTCTCTTACTACTCCCAGGTAGGTTCCCCACTTCTCAGACAAGGTCCACCCAATGGCCCAAGCCACCACTTTTCCCCTCCCTGCCAAGGCGCAAGCGGCCTTCGCTCACATCACCAATGCCATGATGCCTGCTGTGGATGAGACCACCTCATTCCAGGTAGAGTGCAATGCCTCTAACATTGCCCTCGCGGCCACCCTCAACCAAGGGGGCAGACCTGTGGCCTTTTTCTCCAGGATTCTCCACAGCTCAGAACTCGGGCACTCCACCATTGAAAAGGAGGCCCAAGCAATCATGGAAGCAGTCTGCCACTGATGCTACTACTTGGCAGGCAGGAGGTTTACCCTCTGCACAGAACAGCGCGTGGTGGCATTCATGTTCAGCACCACCCACAAAGGCAGAATCTTGCGCTGGAGAATCGAGCTGGCCATGTTCAGCTACAACATCCAGTATAGACTGAGGAAACTCAATGATTCCCCTGATGCCCTGTTCCGGACATGTGCCAGTGTGCGGTCTGAACAACTTCAGGTGCTGCATGACACCCTTTGCCACCCGGGCATCATGCGCCTGTACCACTTTATGAAGTCCAGGAAACTCCTCTTCACTGTCCAAGAAATCTGAACCATAACTGAGTCCTGCAAGGTCTGTGCGAAGTGCAAACTGCACTTGTTCCGCCCCCATAGGCCCATGTAGTGAAGGCCACTCAGCCCTTCCAGCGACTCAGCATCGACTTCAAGGCGCCACTGCCTTCCACAAAACATCCATTTCCTCTCGGTCATAGACAAATCCTCCTGCTTTCTCTTTGCAATCCCTTGCCCTGACACATCCACCGTCTACATTATCAAGGCACTGGCACAGATCTTCACCATGTTCAGATACCTGGAATTCAGCCATAGTGACTGGGAATCCCACTTCATGAGTGAGGAGCTGCACCAGTATTTGGTGGTGCGAGGTATTGCATCTAGTCGCACGACTAGCTATAACCCCAGGGGTAGGTGGAACATGAAAATGAGATTACCTCAAAGGCAGTTCTCTTGGCCCGGAGGTCAAAAGACTGGTCCATCAACTATTAGCAAGAGGACCTCCCGAGGCGCTTCATGCCATACAATGCTACCAATCAGAATTCTCATGAATACCTTTTCTCCTTTCCTAGAAAATCGGCAACCTCCATCTCCCTGCCAGCATGGCTGACATCTTCAGGACCAATATTCCTCCGTTAATACACGAGGACCACCTGGTGGACCAGGTGCACCTCCTCCATGCAAACCCAAATTTCGCCTTCATCAAGTATCCCATTAATTGTGAGGACAATGTCTCGATAGGGGATCTGGCACCAGCAGGGGCCCAGCTCCCCCATCCAGGGCACCCCTGGCCCATCCAGGAACCCCCTGGGGCTGACACCCTCTCTCCACCTCTCCAAAGGGCCCCACTCCCCGCAGACCTGCCCTGCACCTATGCCCCTGCACTAATAGACACCTCCTCTCTGCCAGACACTATCCCGCCCGCGCCGCTAGCTGCTCCAATCACCCCGGATCCAGCTGACCTTCAGGTGGTCCTGCCCCTACTGATCATTGACCAGGAGGAGCCTGTCCTGCGACAGTCCCAGACACAAAGACAATCACCGGACTGTCTGAACTTGTAAATATGCTTTCAGACTACTCAGTACCGAGAACACCTCCCCAACCCCCACCAAGTGAGGGAGTCGTGTGATTCAGAGGATGTGAGATCTCAACCCACCCAGGCTCCTTCTGCAATGCAGACCTCCACTTGAATTCCCTGGAGACACTTCCAAACGGTCTAACGATGGTTTTTCTCTTATTTGATACATCTTACAAGGTAAGTATATTATTCTTACAATATTTTTTCCTGGTTTTACTATTTAAAAAAAAATTCAGTTTTCCTGGGTGGGTTGAGATCTCACATCCTCTGAATCACATGACTCCCTCACTTGGTGAATTCACATGCTTGCATGGTAAACTAAATTTAGCTTTGATACGTGGATGACACAGTTAGTATAGCAGTCAGTGCAACACAGTTACAGCACCAGCGACCAGAGTTCAAATCAGATGCTGTCTGTAAGGAGCTTGTGTGTTCTCCTCATGTCGAGTTTGTGGGCTGAAAGGGCCTGTTATTGTGCTGTTTGATTCAATCATTTCCATTTGAACCCTACACTAACAATCCAGCATGAACAGACTTTTGCATTTTTGTGAACAGCATGCAGGTTTATCATATCATTTTTCTGACTCTGATACTTTCGCTGATGCACCCTTTATGATTGTATCCTTTGCCCCTTCCTGATGGTCTCTGGTTATTAATATATCTGTCATTGCCTTATGCCATTAACTCTTCTTGCCTTCCTAAATATCATCTCACCTGAACACTACCTTTTACTTTCAACTTAGTTTTCCTCCTTTCTGATCCTACCCTCAGTTCCCATTTCCCTGGTAGACTGGTAGATTATTATTTTAATTTTCCCTTTATCTCCTTTATGATATTCAAAAGTTCTAAAAAATAATGCGCCTTGGCTTATTCAATGTTTAGTTCTGTCTGATTCCTTATGGACCATAGTAATTTTAACATTAAACAAAAAGGATGAGGAACAGGGGAAGCTTTCTACATTTTCACTCCAGCTTTGCAAGTTTACATTTATATTTCTCAGTTTTATTTTTGTGTTTTGTAACTCCTTTGGCTTGATTGATATTCATGCTTTGGAGCTACTGGTGCTACTTAATTGTACCCACAATTTTCTGACACAACAACTGATAACCCATACTTACTTTGTAACCATTTCTTAAGCAAGTGGAAGTGTACTTCAGAAAAATAAGTTGTATCTGTCTGCATGAATCTTGAGTTTTCAATCTCTAATCCATGTTTTGTACATCAAGCTTTTTTTTTTTGCATCCAAAACATATTTTTGATTTTCAATTAAATTTGGAGAGGAAAGCAACTTCAAATGTTTTCAATTGTATTTCTGATATATGAAGATATAACGTCAATTACATAGACACTGCAGATCATCTCACAGAGTTTAAAAGTCAGAATGGATGATACACTCTTTCATTGAAAGCAGTGTTTTCAATTTTTTCCTATGCCATTGTACAGGCAGCTTTGTGAAACATAGTAGTTTTAATTGAAGAGGCAAGATAAGTCCTCAGGGACTGATGGAATCTAATCCATGATACTGAGGAAGGCAAGGGAAGAGATCGCTAGGGTTTTGACAGAGATCTTTGTATCTTCTTTAGTGGCAGGCAAGGTGCCAGAAGACTGCAGAGCAGGTAATGATGCTGCTTTGCCTAAAATGGGCAACTATGTCACACAGGAAGTTATATGCTGGCGAGCCTTACATATGTAGTAGGGAAATTCATGGAGAAGACTCTTGGGGAAAGGATTTACTTGCCTTTAGAAAAGTATTGACTTTTCAGGGATAGTCAGCATGGCTTTGTGCAGAGGAGGTTCCATCTAACAAATTTGAATGACATATTGAGGAAATGATGAAGGTTATTGATGGGGATAGGGCAGAAGATGTTCTCCATATGGACTTTGGTAAAGTCATGATAGGCTGGTCCAGATGACTGTCAAATGGGATCCACAATGAGATGTTAAATTAGATCAAATATTAGTTAGTCTATAGAAGACAGTGAGTAATTGTGGAGGTCTGTAACCACTGATATCCTGAAAGGATATGTGCTGGGACGTGTGTGTGTGTGTGTGTGTGTGTGTGTGTGATGGAATAGTGAACAAAGAAGAAGGATGTGAAAGATCACAGCAAGTTAGAGATCCATGGGAAATTTGAGTGTGAGGTGTTGCATCTTTATGGTCAAATGCAAAGTATTCAGAAAATGGCAGGATCCTTAGGAGCATTGATGTACAAATGGATTTGGGGTACATGTCCATAACTCCCTCAAAGTGGCAACATGGGTGGAAAGAGTCAGAAAGAAGACATACAACATTCTTGGCTTGATTGATTTGGACATTGAGTATAAAATTTGTAAGTTATGCTGCAGTATATAAAACTTTAGATGGGCCTATTGTGTTCAGTTCTGCTCACCAAACTATCAGCAGGATGTTATACCTACAAAATAATTTACAGCAGTCACATGATTGCTGATCCTATTAATCTACACCTGATGGGTTTGGATTCTGCACTGTCCCCATGACTGTGAAGTGCAATTACATTGGTAGCTGCAGACAATTCCCATTTCTCTACTAGATTTCCTCAACACAGTTCTGAGTGGAGCCTGAACTAATGTTACAAGAAAAGGTCCAACCTCTCACTGATAGGTCATTCATACAACTTGAAGCCAGCTATACTCAATGGTTTCCCCACCTTCAGCTTCTCTATATATCAGTGGGTGTAAGGTTAATATTGATGACAGTGAGTCTGGATTTTTATGGGTTTGAGAGGGTAGAATATAATCTTGCTCGTTTTTTTTTAGTTAAGTAATAACATTTTTCAACTGCAACACAAATAGCACTAACAATGAAGTTACATGATGGCTATAGATTAGGAAATTCCATTGGTACCTTCGAGTAGTGGTGAGCCAAAACCAAACATTGAGACAGAGAAGGATATCTGGATTGATAACTGATCAGAGAGGTAGGTTTTAAAGAGTCAGAAGGTGATGAGTCAGAAGGTGAGGGGAAAGATTTTAGAGTGTGGTGTCTGGCTGAAGACTGTTGTTAACACTGTTATACCTATGTCAATATAAAAAGCTAAAACACTTTGGAGGAAAATAATGAAAATCTAAAGTTAATGTAGATAATTAAATTAGTTCAGATGATTTCTTCGTAGCAAGGAGCCACAGAAAAAAATCTGCTCATTATTAAATATAAAGTGAGCAATGGAGAATTTAACATACAAAGCATTTATGCCAACACTGCCGACAACAAAAAAACAAAATGCCTTCAAAATGAAAAGATTGGTAATTAGTTGAACAGCAGGCCAGCAGATTGCTCAATTGTGACTTAAAAAGGTGATGGTACTGAAGAATCAATAATGCAGGTGGACAGAATAGATGCAGAGAAGATGTTTCCCTTGGCTGATCTGTCAATGAGCTGGAGTCACAGCCTGAAAATAACATATCAGGCATTCAGCAAAGAGTTGAGAAGAAATTACTTCATTCAGACAAGAGGGAATTTACAGAACTTTAACACCAGAACACCATGGAGATTCTGTGGCCAAGTGAATTAGAGAAAGAATTTAAAGAGATATGTTTCCACATTATAGCAATCAAGGAACAGAAAAGTTGCAGAAAAGTGGCCTCTGCCAAACCAACTGTTGTGATTCAACTGAAACAGGTATTGGGTTAACAGGTCTACTCCACTTACAGTATGTTTTTACCTCCCTACATCAAATACTGTAGATGAGAAATGGAGTTGAAGCAAAGTACACCAAAAAACAAAGGTGGAACAGAATCTTTACTAGTTCACTAAAATACCACATATAGATTGTAATTTGCATGTGGTGGATTGAAGAGTGGAGAAGGAGCTCTGATCAGTCAGGCAAGGAATGATTGTTCAGAAAAAAAAATGTGCATTTGTGCCATTTACATTGACGAAAGGTGAAAGAATTTGTTCAAACAGAAAAAGTGCATTAGAAGTAAACTTTGCAGTCTAAAAGGTTTCATCAGCTTCTATTGGACAGAATTTTTGCTTCAGCTGCATATGAAAAATCTTTAGAAACATGTACCAAATTAGTGAAATGTTGAGATGAAGACAGGAAATTGTATTGAAACCAAAAGTTTCAGCTGCAACAGAAAAAGGTTGTGTTAAATGGGGACACAAGAATTGCTATGACATGTGTATTGAAGAGGCATATTTTTGAATAATTTCACATTGAACATTTGAGAATTCTAACCATGAAGGCAATAGCCTTAACTTTATTCATTGACCTTGATCAGATAGAGACCCTGAAGAATTAGCAGAGAAATGTACTGCATGTAAGAAACTAAATGCCAGTCAGTAAAGAAACATGTTAGAAACAGCATGCTCAACCATTACAAAAATTGTGTTTACTGTTAGAAGGGGATTGATGTACTCAGACATATGAATCTGTGGAATGCTCTGCCACAGAGGGTGGTAGAGGCAGATTCGCTGATTATGTTCAAAAGAGAGTTAGATAAGACTCTAGTGGGCAAAGGAGTTAAGGGTTATGGGGATAAGGCTGGAAAGGGGTACTGATGGTAGTGATCAGCCATGATCTGTAAAATGGCGGTGCTGGCTCGACGGGCCAAAGGGCCTACTCCAGCTCCTATTGTCTAAAATTAATCCAAATGAAATATTATTGGTCCTATCATGCAGAAGAGTCTGATATCAGAGAAATTATATTCATTTTCTTATATCATAAGGCTGCAGAAGGTCTGTGTCATGTGCAATAAGTTCATTTCACTATATTGTCCAGTATCAAATGGTGTAGCTGAAACAGAATTGTAAAAAAGAGGCACTGAAAAAACCTTTACAGGGTGCTAAAATTTAACGAACCTCTAACCATAACACAACAAAAATTCCACATAGTTTATAAATTTGATGAGTTAAAATATCAAAAAAGAGTCAGAATACAGTTGAATTTTGTTCAACAAAATTCTCAAGAGGGCAAACAAACATAAGAAATAGAGGCAAGGGGAGATCATGGTTGACTTTCAAACTCACCTACACTTTACTGTGAAAACCTCTTATCCATGATAAACAGAGAAGAGAAAGATAGTTTAACAGCATGTAAAAGTTAATAGAAACTGTGCAAATCTGACATTTGGAAATGGGATGAAGTGATAGCCAAAATGTGTGATACAGAATCAAAAATGGAGATAAAATAAGAATTAAATAATTGTAAGCACATTACAGAAGTTCGTACATTAGTGTGCAAAAGTAACAACACAAAATTCTATGTTGGTGAGTAAAAAGCAAAGTCTTTTTTTAGTCAAGTAATGGAAAATAGTCAATGGTACAATCAGAGCAAGTGAGAAAAAATTTGAATAATTTAAATCTCTAATTATGCAAATAAATCTTTTGGAATGGGGAACCCAGTGCAGCTTATGTAAACGAATGTAATGGTGAATATGTACATGTGCAGAAGTAGTTGGAGAGTAGAAAAAGTGAGCTAACATGGTTTGACAATTCCCCAAACATCTTTACAAATCTTAATATTCTTTACACTACCTATACAGAGCATTACGATGCAGGTGCATCAAAATGAGGAGTGACAGAAGCAACTAATGGTTAAACCACAAAGCATTGACTTCTTGCTATTGATATTAATGTTCTCACTGCAGTTGATACAGGCAGGAACATGGTCTCCAGATTAAAATCAATACAGTGTTTTACTACTTAAGCTGGTTCAGCAAAGCTAAGTAATTTCTAGATTCATGTCAAATTCTGCCTTATTATTTGCATACTTTGTTCTTAAATGGTTGGGGGTAGGGGTGGAGTTATGCTTCATAAACTGCTGTATTTGGTGTCAGCAAATTGCAAAACATTAGGATTGCAATGGGAAGAATTTCCTTTATTGAAAGGCTGTGAATCTTTGGTACTTTCTCCCCTAGAGGACTGTATATGATTATTCAATGAATACCCTCAATACTAATATCAAACACAGGGAATCAAAGGATATGGGTACTGACAGTGATAATCTTATTGCATGTCAGATCAGGATTAAGGGTCATATCTCTCATACAATATGTTCTTATCATGGGTCCAGTTAGTAGCAATGACCACAGTTTTTAATAGTTTCCACTGGCTAATAGAACCAAAGTTAACAAATGTCCAGAATCCATTTTTGATTACAGAAGACTCAACTTTACAAAAATACTGAATGCCAATGGAAAATAACAGGGACAAATTACTGCTCTCTGAGGGGCCATTAGGAATGGGCAATAAATTCTGGTGTTAAAGTTCTGGCATTTTTCTTGTTCACAGGATGTGAAAGTCAGACAGCTGGAAGTTAAAAACTGAGAACTTTGTATATGGCTGTTCAGGGAGCAGATACCAATGTTTTTCATTTTCATTTGTGGTTCATTCACAAGTATTCAGGGAAAGGCCTTAAATTATGCAAATACAAAGATAGCAGTGAAATTCAGGACTGTATTGGACATGCGCAATTTTATAATCAGATTTTGCAAGAAACCTGTCATATCCATGACAGGTAAATGGCTTTAATCTCTATGCTCTAGATAGACACTACTACAGAAAACAACTAAGAAATTGTTTTGAATAATATAAACACCCACCCTTCAGAAAAAGAACTAAAGATGGTGTAAGAATTAGATCTTTAGAAATCTAAATTCTAGCGCACAAATCACCAAAATATTTTGGCATATACTGTGGATGAATAGGATGGCCAGGCTTCTGGGATATATGTGAACTCTATATTATAGAAAAACATTTTGTTTTTAGTTAGATCTCAGTTAGAATACTGATCCGACATTGATTTTCACACAAGGTGAGTGATACTGTGACTTACTTCTGCAAAAGAGGACATTGGATTGAATTCTACTTTCTGGGATATTTATTGAGGTCCTGGTAGTCAAAGCTAAATTTATGTTAAAATAAAACACACATTGATCAGACGTTAGCAAGACGTTCTTTATCCCTAAATAGAGTAGACCTCTGGGTTGAGTTACTGGCTCACACACTGATCGGTAATACATCTGGTTGGATTGTTCTTTTTCTAGATTGTAACTCACATTCACCCCTGCACTATTCCCATGTCAATTCTTACATATAAAGAGTCACAGGTTCATACAAACTCTGGTTATGGCCATTCCACCAAGCAGACTGTCTATGAACGTTAACTAGGCTACAGGCAATGGATCAATGGACCATTGCGGGCATTTTGCTGTTCAATACTGTCAAAATTAATTGAACAGCTTTTAAAAATCTCTGATGTTCAGAGGACAATTAAAAAATAAAGTGAAAATAAATGAATTTAAAACATTAATGTTGTCATATGAAGAAAAACAAAACAAAACATTTATTTGCAAGAACCAGATGCAAAATTCATCCAGCATCAGTTCCACCCCAGATTGAATGCAGAGTCCTTCATTAAATCACATGGTCAGATGCACCAGGGTCTGACCTCCATCCAGCTTGTTCCTGACTTCCATGTTGGAATAAGCAAAGTCCAAGTCAGAAATACTCTGACCCATGAAAAGCACCTCACCAGCACTTCTGTGGGCAGGTATATTTTACGCCACTGATTTTTTTCCCCCCCAAGAATGAACAGTATCTTTTTCTGGGTGTTGCAGAAACTACACTGTACAAGAACTTGATACAATAAAACAGTAAGAAAGCTTAGACTCACCTTTTAGATTAATTATGAATATCAAAGAGGATCATAAAGGAAATTTCCAGATTTTTAAATGATTCTAATTAACCATTTTTTCCTATTTCCAAGATTATTGATTCCCGATGAAAGTCTTTATTCCTGTAAACAGTTTTTTAAAAAAAAACAGGTTTTGCAGCTTATTGCAATGTTCATGAATTGTTGTATACCACACGTAAAAGTTTGTTTTAGGATTTCATGTATAATGACAAAATTATGAGATATCAAGAAACATGAATTATAAGGAATGTCTGAATCACTAAATCTCAGTGGAGGGCTGTGGGTCCTTTATACAAGACCATCACAGGAGGGCTGTGGGTCCTTTATACAAGACTATCACTGGAGGGCTGTGGGTCCTTTATACAAGACTATCACTGCATAAATGCAGAGTTTACCGTTCTCAGTTTGATCCAACCATTTGCTTTGGATTCAAGCTGTATTTTTGTATTTGACTGCATAAAATAAATTGAACCATGGAAAAAAAATACCAATTTGAGCTGCAGTGTCAGGATTTCTAATCAGAAGTAATACACAAAAGCCTGCAGACACCATGGTTGAAGTAAGAAAGTGTCCTTTATAATAGAAAATATAAAAATATATAACTGATGTTTCGGGTTTGATCCCTTCATCGGGAAAATATCGCCAGGTGTCTAAATGAAAGGGTGAAGGGGAGGATCATGGTCACAAAGGCAGGAGGTAATAGGTGGAGAAAAAAGGGAAGGCACAGCAACGAGCAAGGGGAGGAGGGAGGGTGAGATGAATAATGAGGGAAAGGGTTGGAGAGCTGACAGAGGAAGGGAAGGGAGAGGGGAAAGGAGAGCAGGTTAGCAGAAACCAGAAAAGTCGATGTTGATGCCTTCTGGCTGAAGAGTGCCCAGACAGGTAATCAGGTGTTGTTCCTCCAATTTACAGGTGGTCTTGATGGGGCAGTGCATGAGGCCATGGAAAAATGTGAGTATGGGAGTGTGATGCAAAATTAAAATGGTTGGCCACTAGGAGGTCTCTGTCGCTGGTGTGGACAGAGCAAAGGTGCTCAGCGAAGTAATCTCTCAGTCTGTGGGAGGGTGACTGTGCTGAGGGAGGGGGAGGGGGTGTGGGAGCAAGTATGGCACCTCTTGCAACCACAGGAATGGGGGGGGGGGTGGAAAGATGGGTGGTGGAATTAATGGGGACTCGCCAAGGTCCGGGGGCCCCAAACAGATCTTCCTGTCAGCTTTCCACGCCCTTCCCTCTCTATTCACCTTATTCTCCCTCCTCCCCTTGATCGCTGCTGTCCCCTTCTCTCCTTCTCCACCTTTTACCTCCTGCCGTTGCAACCACACCTCCCCCTTACCCTTTTATTCGGACACCTGCCAACATTTTTCCATACCTTGATGAAAGGCTCAAGTCTAAAATGTCAGTTATGTAGTTTTGTCTTTGCTACATAAAGGACATCACCTTTGTTGACCTCACCAAAGCCTTCAACACCATGAGTAGGAAAGGGCTTTGGCAAATACTAGAGCACCTCGGATGCCCCCCAAAGTTCCTCAACATGGTTATCCAACTGCACGAAAACCAACAAGGTTGGGTCAGATACAGCAATGAGCTCTCTGAACCCTTCTCCATTAACAATGGCGTGAAACAAGGCTGCGTTCTTGCACCAAACCTCTTTTCAATCTTCTTCAGCATGATGCTGAATCAAGCCATGAAAGACCTCAACAATGAAGACGCTGTTTACATCCGGTACCGCACGGATAGCAGTCTCATCAATCTGAGGCGACTGCAAGCTCACACCAAGACATAAGAGCAACTCATCCATGAACTACTCTTTGCAGATGATGCCGCTTTAGTTGCCCAATCAGAGCCAGCTCTTCAGCGCTTGACGTCCTGTTTTGCGGAAACTGCCAAATTTTTTGGCCTGGAAGTCAGCCTGAAGAAAACTGAGCTCCTCCATCAGCCAGCTCCCCACCATGACTACCAGCCCCCCCCACATCTCCATCGGGCACAGAAAACTCACAACGGTCAACCAGTTTACCTATCTCGGCTGCACCATTTCATCAGATGCAAGGATTGACAACGAGATAGACAACAGACTCGCCAAGGCAAATAGGGCCTTTGGAAGACTACACAAAAGAGTCTGGAAAAACAACCAACTGAAGATTAGCGTATACAGAGCCGTTGTCATACCCACACTCCTGTTCGGCTCCAAATCATGGGTCCTCTACCGGCATCACCTACGGCTCCTAGAATGCTTCCACCAGCGTTGTCTCCGCTCCATCCTCAACATTCATTGGAGCGACTTCATCACCAACATCGAAGTACTCGAGATGGCAGAGGCCGACAGCATCAAATCCACGCTGCTGAAGATCCAACTGCGCTGGATGGGTCACGTCTCCAGAATGGAGGACCATCACCTTCCCAAGATCGTGTTATATGGCAAGCTCTCCACTGGCCACCGAGAAAGAGGTGCACCAAAGAAGAGGTACAAGGACTGCCTAAAGAAATCTCTTGGTGCCTGCCACATTGACCACCGCCAGTGGGCTGATATCGTCTCAAACCGTGCATCTTGGCGTCTCACAGTTCGGTGCGCAGCAACCTCCTTTGAAGAAGACCGCAGAGCCCACCTCACTGACAAAAGACAAAGGAGGAAAAACCCAACACCCAACCCCAACCCACCAATTTTCCCTTGCAACTGTGTCTGCCTGTCCCGCATCGGACTTGTCAGCCACAAACGAGCCTGCAGCTGACGTGGACATTACCCCTTCATTAATCTTCGTCCGTGAAGCCAAGCCAAAGAAGACATAAAGTATACTGTATGACCGGCTGAATTTCACCTGCACTGTGTTTTTAATATTACTAATCAGATGAGTTTTTAAATGCTTAAAAGATCTAACCATCTGCTATTCTAGTCAACCAAAATAGTGACATTTCAACTGTAAAATTAGCTAACAAATTCTTAAAAGATGCTAAAAAACAGACTTTCTTCACTTCTTGCCTCTATTTTAACTGCATATAAAACTCCAGAAGACAGAAAATTTGAAAATTTCCACTAACCTTATCAGACCATAGAATCAACATTGAATGATGATACCATTGAAAGGGTCGTTCAAGGTGCCCATGTGCTCCATTACTATTTTTTTCAACTACTCACTAAATTATTTTTTGAAAGCCATCATCCACCACCACTTCAGAAAATGCTTTCCAGAGGCCAATTGCATTGTATATAAAGAAGTTTCAGTTAAACAAGAAAATCTACAGATGCTGCAATTGTAGCTTACACAAAAATAATGGAGAAACTCAGCACATCATGTAGCAAAAATAAAGATAGATAACTAACATTTTGGGCAGGAGCCCTTCTTCAAGGTATAAGCAAAAAGCTGAGAGGCACCTGAATAAAATGGTGGGAGGAGGACGCATACAAGCAAAAAGGCTTTAGTGGATAGGGGTGGGAGGGCACAAGAGGAAAAAAAACTGAGAAGTGAAGGGGATGGTGATAGCTCTCTAAATGGAGAGGGAAGGGGTGTAGAACTGAAGGAAATGAGACAGAGGGATGGGGAAGAGAAGTAGACTGGGGAGTGAATGAACAGAAACCAGAGAAGTTAATTCTTTCCAATTGGAGAGAGCCCAGACGGAATATTAGATATTGTTCCTCTAATTTACGGGTGCTATTGATTTGGCAGAGCATGAGGTCAGGGATAGACGTGTCAGCGTGAAGCAGGGCATGGAATTGAAATGGTTGGCAGCTGGGAGATCTTACTCATTGTTGTGGACAGGCAAAGGTACTCAACAAAAGCAATTTCCCAGTCTGTGTCCAGTCTCTCAGATGTAGAGAAGTCTAGAACAGGAGCACCGGATTCACAAGTGATGTGTTGCTTTACTTGGAAGGATTCTTTGAGGCCCCGAATGGCGGTGAGAGAGGAAGTGTGGGCACAAGTGTAGTACTTTTTGTGGTCTTAGGGGTAGGTACCAAGGGGAGGATTAGTGGGAAGGGATGAGTGGATGAGGGAGTCACAGAATGAATGATCTTAACAGAAGGCAGAGAAGGGTGGAAAGGGAAATATGTGTGGTGAGATCATGTTATAGCTAATGGAAATTATGGAGGAAATTGTGGAAGCAGAGGTTGGTGTGGTGATGGGTGAAGTCAAGGGGAATCCTGTCATTGTGCATAGGGGCAGAGGGGACAGGACAGATGTGTGGGAAATGGAGGAGAGGCAGGTAAGAGCAGAGTTGATGGTGGTAGAGGGGAAGCCACATTTTTAAAAGGATATCTCGGATGATCTGAAATATAAGATCTCATCAAGGGAACAAATATGACAGAAATGAAGGAATTGAGAGAAAGGAATACAATTCTTACAGGGGTCAGGGTGTATCGTGGGTTCGGGGGTGGGGGAACAAATCTCATGAGACAAACTTTCTACAGACAATTTTTACAAACCTTCCAACATCTATAATTACTGTACCTCAACAACACCTCTTCACAGAATTTTATTCAAATGTCTGTCTGCTTTATTTTCATACCAAAGTATGGACTCAGGCCCCAAACATTGGTTATGTATCTTTATTTTTTCTACATGAAGAATGATGCATGTCTTGCTGAGTTTCTCCATCATTTTAGTGTAAGTTTCAGATTGCTTTTTCTTCTTTTAACACTTTAAATACACATCCTTGATTTCTTTTTAAGTATTTTTATTTATTTTCACAAATAAGCATGTATATACAAAACATTTATGAAATGCATAATATTATTTTTTTAAATTTTTTTTTTCACACCATAAATCACATTAGTCATGATACACACTTTTTCCTTTTCACACATATACAGTGACATTTTCTCCCCCCCTCCCTCCTCCCAACCCACCCCCCCCCCCACCCCCCCTCCCATCCATTTAAGGTATACAATCTAGGATACATTAAACCAGTCAGATAATGTTGTCACTCAACAAAAATACACCAGAAATTCTACTGAGTCCATTCTTTTCTTTCCTTCTCCTTCCATCAACTTAGGTAATGATTGTCCCCGGTAGGTTTTCGCTATTGTATTTAATGTAAGGCTCCCATATTTGTTCGAATATTTCAATATTATTTCTTAAACTATATGTTATTTTTTCTAATGGAATACATTTATTCATTTCTATATACCATTGTTGTATTTTCAAATTATCTTCCAATTTCCAGGTTGACATAATACATTTTTTTGCTACGGCTAGAGCTATCTTAACAAATCTTTTTTGTGAAATGCATAATATTAATGACAAATTAGATCTCACCAATTATACAACACATATAGTGCAACCATAATTCAAAATTACATCAAAAAGGAAACATTTGTCCACATAAAGTGTGATTTTAAACCCTATCCTCTAACCCAAGGTGTATGACTAAAGAAAATATGTATTTTGTTTATGAAATAAAATGGCAAATATTAAAATTTGAAAATAATGTTATGCCTAGGGGTTATGAAAGTAATTCAGGAATGGTCCCCACAGCATTTGAAACCTTATACTTTAAATATTAATTGAGTAACGTATGTTTTCAAAATTTAAATAGGACATAATGTCCCCCAGCCATTGCGCATGAGTGGACGGGGCAGCATCCTTCCATCTTAACAATATTGCATGTCTTGCCAAGAGAGATGCAAAAGACAGAGTACGACATTTAAATGGAGTTAAAAGAATATTATCTTCTCCAGATGTACCAAAAAGAGTAACCAAAGGATTAGGCTCTAAGTTTACATTAAGAATGAAAGACAGAGTTTGAAATACCTCCCTTCAGTATTTTTCAAGGCTCGGACATGCCCAAAACATATGAATTAAATAAGCTTTTTCTCTCTTGCATTTATCACAAGAATTTAAATCTGATTAAATACAAGATAATTTAGCTTTAGATCTATGAGTCCTATGTACAACTTTAAATTGTAACAAACAATGGCAGGCACACAAGGATGAAGTATTAACCATCTTAAGAATTAGATCCCAGATTTTGTCCATTAATGTGAGGTTTAAATCCTGTTCTCATGCATTTTTCAAATTTTAACTAGAGGGGCATGTCTCAAATCCATCAGCTTATCATGAAATAATAGATATTAAACCTGTGCAAAAATGTTAAGAACCTAAATAACATATCAACACATCTTTGATTTCTTAATCGCACTACCAGTGGTTGCACTCTCTCTACTTTTATTTGTATGGACTTCTTTTTGCTTGGAGAATGTTTAAACATTTTGTCCGTTTTCTGAATGCAAAAGCATAAAACCAAGCTTCTTCAATATTTTCCTACTAAATAAATCTTTCATTTTTGAAATAAATGAATAAATCCATTTTGAACTAACCAATTCAACATTGTATTCCAGTTAGTGTAAAACTGGCACTTATGAGTTATACCACAACTGTCTCAATCTATAAAGATTAGAATCCTTTCTGTTTATTAATTTCTTTCTTATCCAACCCAGTTAACGTCATAAATATGCATGTGACTAAACAGCCAGGTCTCTCTGTTCCTGCATTATTCTTAAAAAATATATTATAGTTCCTAACCTATTGAGAAAAATCATTTCCCCTTCATTGTGGTTAAATTTCACCCATTCCACCAGCTTCCCAGTTCTTTTTCTTCTTGATGTCAATCATAATCCTCCTCATTGTTCACTGGATATCCAAGTCTTGCATTGACTCCATGTTTTAAAGTTGTTTTCCCAATCCTAGTCATATGACAGGAAAGGCCGTGGGCGCAGAATCCAGGGCCACATCATGTTTAACCTCCTTCTAAACTAATAAATAACTATTCACTCTGACTTGCTGTTCATTATCCCTAATCGAAATTCTAATCCATGAAACAACTGTCCATTTTGTTCCACAATCTTCAAACGTCTCTTGTAAGTAAATTCACATACTGTACTATCATAGCATATTCTTCTATTCATGAAGTACTTTACCTGCTTCTCCTTATGCACTTTTACCAGCTCATTTATTCATATCTTGATTATATTTTAGATTTATTTTCACATCTGCCAACACAAAATCTCATGAGAATGCTTTTAAAAATAAAACTTACATCTTTTTATTTGTACACTCTTTGGATTTTAGCTGTGTCAGATTTCTCTTCTTTTATACTATGGAACATGCTGTATTTTTGAGCTATGTGCTACTTTGACAGATTTTCCATCTGTAAACTTTCTGGAGTCAGAATGCTGGTTTGATTCTTCTCTGGAGGGTTTGCTTCTGCATTTATTTCTTGACTTTCTTTACTAGTTTTTTTTATTAAATAAGAAAGAAATATTTAAAATAATTGACCTGAAACTGTTACATGAACTGCAGTAATAATTACAAAATCAAAAATTAGGACTTGAAAGCTCATTCACATAGTTTTTCTTTTTGAGCCCCAGGTGAAGAACATGCATACAAGTGTTGTACTGTCTAGCAAAACACTTTGTTTCTCATGGTCATGCATGAGGTATCTCAGCCCAAACAGTATGCAGTGCATGCATAGATAATGTAAATTTCCATTTTGATCCTCGCTGATGAAATTGTATCATGAATTTCTGATTAAGAAACTGCAAGAACTAATCAAAGCAAATGAGGTTTTAATAGCAGCCCTATGCATTAGGACTTTTGGATTTTAAAGCAGCTTTTCGCAATTGTTTACTTTGCTCGATGATCATGTACAGATAGCACAAGTTGTTTCAAGATCAACCACATAAATTATCAGAATGGCCAATACTGTATTTAATCAGACTTGCTGCTTGTACATGGTCCTGATATAATTATGCAGTGTGCTTATTTCCACACTGACCTGTTCATATCTTTGGCTTGGCTTCGCGGACGAAGATTTATGGAGGGGGTAAAAAGTCCACGTCAGCTGCAGGCTCGTTTGTGGCTGACAAGTCCGATGCGGGACAGGCAGACACGATTGCAGCGGTTGCAAGGGAAAATTGGTTGGTTGGGGTTGGGTGTTGGGTTTTTCCTCCTTTGCCTTTTGTCAGTGAGGTGGGCTCTGCGGTCTTCTTCAAAGGAGGTTGCTGCCCGCCAAACTGTGAGGCGCCAAGATGCACGGTTTGAGGCGTTATCAGCCCACTGGCGGTGGTCAATGTGGCAGGCACCAAGAGATTTCTTTAGGCAGTCCTTGTACCTTTTCTTTGGTGCACCTCTGTCACGGTGGCCAGTGGAGAGCTCGCCATATAACACGATCTTGGGAAGGCGATGGTCCTCCATTCTGGAGATGTGACCCACCCAGCGCAGCTGGATCTTCAGCAGCGTGGACTCGATGCTGTCGACCTCTGCCATCTCGAGTACTTCGACGTTAGGGATGAAAGCGCTCCAATGGATGTTGAGGATGGAGCGGAGACAACGCTGGTGGAAGCGTTCTAGGAGCCGTAGGTGGTGCCGGTAGAGGACCCATGATTCGGAGCCGAACAGGAGTGTGGGTATGACAACGGCTCTGTATACACTTATCTTTGTGAGGTTTTTCAGTTGGTTGTTTTTCCAGACTCTTTTGTGTAGTCTTCCAAAGGCGCTATTTGCCTTGGCGAGTCTGTTGTCTATCTCATTGTCGATCCTTGCATCTGATGAAATGGTGCAGCCGAGATAGGTAAACTGGTTGACCGTTTTGAGTTTTGTGTGCCCGATGGAGATGTGGGGGGGCTGGTAGTCATGGTGGGGAGCTGGCTGATGGAGGACCTCAGTTTTCTTCAGGCTGACTTCCAGGCCAAACATTTTGGCAGTTTCCGCAAAGCAGGACGTCAAGCGCTGAAGAGCTGGCTCTGAATGGGCAACTAAAGCGGCATCGTCTGCAAAGAGTAGTTCACGGACAAGTTTCTGTTCATATACAACATGGAAAAATATTTGCAATATTGAAGTGGCTCACCCATGCGGCAAGCAAACCGCTTACAACAGTCACAGGCAAGTCCACAGCCAGCAGCGTTCACAGGGCTCTCAGTGCAGGGCAAAGCCTTGGCTCGGAAGTCAATGTCACTTCCATCCCACAGGGCGCAAGGGTCGCTAGAACAAGCACAGGGATCTTAAACGTGCAATTTTGAATAAGTAAATCAGTTGAACTGAAACTCCACTCGACTCAGCATTTCTTTCGCTTGCAGTGTCTTTGCCAACACATTAGTGACCCGGGAGGTCTAATGGCATTTGGACCCAACACAAACAACACAATCGACATGGACAACATGAATGACTTGGCTCTTCAAAACGCAGCTTCATTTAAACTGCTAGCTTTCTCGACCATTCAGCCCCTCATCTGCTTTCAATAAGCAAATGCTCAGTTCTGGGTCAGGAAATTGTCTCCGATGAGACCAGATACTATTATGGCAGGTTGAGTCGTTGACTTTCTGCAGCAGCCCCTGGAGGCTGGCAGGTATGAAGCACTCAAGGCCCTGTTGGTCGGCACATTTGCCTCCTACTAACAAATGAGGATTTCTCCAACCCGTGAAAGGTGGCTGCTCGCGGACATTCAAAACTGCCATGCTCGTTCCAAGGAAATGAAAGGGCCAGCCATTGTTGATAGCTACAGCTGCTGGCCACCGTGACAGCCTCCTACATGTCTGGAATAGACACTCCGGGTGCAGATTACTGGTAGACACAGGAGTGGAAATCAGAGTCCTTCCCCCCTCGAGCCATAATACCCGAACCAGAAGGGCCGAACCGCAGCACCATCTGCACCTACGGCATGCTGACTATCCCTTGCATTTCAGTTCTAGCCACTTAACACTGACATTTACGCTGGCCGTGGTATCAGAACCATTGCTGGGTACACCCTTCTTCCACCCGCACTATTGCTCATGGATCTGAAGGGACGATGGCTGGTCAACACAGGC
Organism: Narcine bancroftii; assembly: GCF_036971445.1. NCBI lineage: Eukaryota > Metazoa > Chordata > Chondrichthyes > Torpediniformes > Narcinidae > Narcine > Narcine bancroftii. Next base: position 47,760,509 of record NC_091473.1, on the reverse strand, counting down.
ATTCCAGACCTTCTCCTTCGGTGAGGCCAAATTGCCGGCTCCACACCTGGACTCCGCCAGGATGCTGTCAGAGTTTCCATCCATCCATCATCATGCTATAGTTTTCCACAGCAGCCCCCAAACATAGCATGATGCACCACATTCCCACACAGGGACACCCCCTGCACATCCGGCCCGGCAGACTACCACCAGACAAGCTCTGATTCGCGAGAGAGGAGTTTAACAAAATGGAGGAGATGGGGATCGTTCAGCATTCAGACAGCCCATCGGCTTCACTGCTCCATATGGTGCCCAAGTCCGTGGGAGGATGGAGGGCGTGTGGTGACTACAGGAGGCTGAATGACACAATCACCTCCGATAGATATTCAGTCCTGCACATCCAGGACTTCACGACCAACCTGCACAGGGCACATAGCTTTTTAAAGATTGACCTAGTTCGAGGGTATCATCAAGTCTCTGTCCACCTGGATGATATTCCGAAGATGGCCATTAATACCCCATTC